>NW_024802938.1:2416278-2553980 GCF_019175285.1 Sceloporus undulatus
TAATAATAATAATAATAATAATAATAATAATAATAATAATAATAATAATAGGATTTATTTATATGCCGCCCAATCACTGGGAATCTGGGCGGCTTACAACAGAGGGGATAATAGACGGCTAAATAAACTGAGTTCCCTAAATTCCTTTGCATCAAAGGACTCTGACTAGTTCAGAAACAGAAGGTTTTGAGATCTTTCTCTGGCATTTATAGAGGTAGAGGAGTATGCAAGCTCAAAGCATCAGCAGATGTGTTCCCATAAGACTGTGCCAAGTTTAGATGTATATGGGATAAGCAGAACTGGTAAAAGATCTGTGCCTTTTGGTTAAATCTGAGGTTTGCCTGTAACAAGCTCTTTTAAAGCATAGCACACATGTCTGAATTTTGGATAGTGTGTTGAACTTGTAAAGGGAAACTTGTACTAATGTCTCTGAACTCAGTATTTGCTGCTGTGTTGTCATGGGTTCAAGACAGTTGGGTCTTCTTGCTCCTGATTTGCTGATACTGAATGTTATCATGCTTACCACAGTGGACGCATTTGCAGCACCGTCATCCCTGCCCCCTGGCTCTCCAGCTAAAGTGGAGTCTTCAGGTGTGATTGACCTGTTTGGTGGTGGGTATTACTCCTTCTCACCATTATAAAATATCACATTTCATTTCAGTTCCATTTTATTTTCTTCTTTACCAGCAGCTTACTTTTTAAAAACATTAAAATTAAAATTTTCTTCATGCAGTTTTGTAGCTGAATATGCATTCCATCTGTTTATCATAAAAATAACTGCTAGCATTTTTCATTCTATCACCTATCTTTGTTTTCTTTAACATTCTGTGCATGAAACAGCTTTCTTATTCAAGTAGCTGAATTATATTACATTCTTGCATTAGAACTTTTTTCAGTAATGCTTTTGTATGGTATGTTTATTTCTCTTGCGAGTTACTTAATATCTAAAATGTTGATAAGGAATGGTATTTAAAAACTTTGATATGGGAGAAGTGGAGGAGTTTCAGGGTGTAAAATGATGGCACATAAATGATGGCACCTAGGTAGGACACAAGGTCAATTCTTTTCACCCCTTCCTATGGGCCACTGATACCCCAATATTGCCCAGAAATATCTTCTTTTTATGGCTGTATCACAGTCAAAATGGCAACCAGAAGTAACATTGCATCACTCCCAGTCATCATTTTCTACAAGATATGATTAAATGAAGAGGTACTGAGTGTGAGAAGTGTGCATGTGAGAGTGGATTGATGGGGGGTTAAAAAGCCACAAAAGCAGGGCATACTGACTGCACTCTCCTGAACCCTACACTAAAATGTGAGCTGTCATGACACAAATTAAATTAATGCAAATCAATGACCACAGGTTAGCAACAATGATGGAGTGCTGTTGAGCATAATACATATTCTCTGTTGGCATGCCAGATGTTATAGTATAAGAAAAATGTTCTTTTTGAATGGATGTGGAACACATATCGGTAGAAGCTAGGCAAATATATATCACATTTATTAAATGGCTGTATATTGGAGACATATTTGGCAGCACATTCTTTTAAAGTCATTGAACTTTGATAGTACAAAATATCAAAGATAAGATAAGATAAAAAGCAGCCCCCAGCTCACATCTCCCGACTAGTGTAATACATAATTCCTACAACACTCTAGAAATGGTGGCAAAGTCTCAAAACAGGCACACATGCACACACCACGGCACTTACTGTGAGTGTAAAAACAATGCTCTTGGTGTCATATGCCATAAGAGCCATTTAAGCAGTCCACATTTGGTGGTTGGCTGATGTGTGCACATGTCTGCTTACTAGCTATTTGGTTTCTTTCAGTTGGAAAGAGAACATGTGGGTGGGCCTGAGTTCCAAGCACCTCTATCTCCTGTGGGCCCTTCTAAATAAGGGCAGTTGTGTGGACCAGAAGCAAGATACTACTTTGGGAAGGGCAATATGCACATTGTGGGAGTGAGTGATTTGACAAATGATAAAATAAAGGATGATAAAGAGCTTCCCACCTTTGGACTTAGCCCTCATCATCAATTTCTGTCAAGGAAAAGTGCCCCTAAATTACAGAATGGTTTCCCATCCCTAATCTAGATTGTAACTAAGTGATAATTAGCAGCTTCACTCTACCAATTAAGTAGGAAATTTCTTGTTTTGGGAATACTTTTAATCTGACTGTGCTTGGTTTCCATAGCAAGCAGTACTAGATGATTGTATTAGATTGTAGCCACATATATACTGAAAGTAAGGGCCCAAACAGACAGGCCAAAATAAAGCTGCTTCAGATCACTTTGTAGATATGCTGTTTAAATGACGCATGTGTCCTAAGAGGCTGGAAGGACTAGAGCACATCTTTGGTGCAGCTTCTGGCCTCTTAGGACGCAGACATCATTTAAACAGCATATCTCCAAAGTGACCCAAAGCAGCTTTATTTTGGCCTGTCTGTTTGGGCCCTAAGTTCCATTTAACACAATGGGACTTATTTCTCAGCAGATGTATATTGCATGGAGGATATTTCTTTGTGCATGGGCAATGTTTCAAGTTTCTTAATCAGCTTAGGGTAAAATGGATGGTCTTTTATCACATGGTAACTTAGGCCCGATTTAAACGGGACTTTGCACCGCCCCTGTCACTTGCTAGGGGTTGGCCAAGGAGGCAGCATCCATACCGGCCTCACCCCTAGCACGTGACGGGGGCGTCAAAATGGTGGCACCCTGTACACATGGACGCCACCATTTTGATGTGACAGACGCGTAGTGTCCACACATCCTGCCACGCTGATGATGTCACAAGTGCACCATTTGCGTTCTCGGGCATTGCAAGCACGACACAAAAAGAACCCGCTTTTTGCGGGTTCTTTTTCCGCCGCCGGGAAGCCTCGCTGTTTGGCAGCTGAGGCTTCCCGCCGGTGGAAATAGAGGCAGCGGCAGACCACCCTTTTTGGGCGGTCTGTATCCTGCCTTAATCACCTTGTGAATGGTTGTCTCTATTATTGTGCCAAGTCTTGAGAAGATCGTATCCATGAATTTCTAATCAGATGCAGAACTGGTTTACTAAACAATTTTACATGTACCCCACTGCAAAATTTTGTCACTTCATAAAATGATCTGTATGAACCCTTCTTCCTTTATTCTGCAAGTGCAGTTTTTGGTCAGAGCTGTTGTAGCATTTGACACTGTCATGTCTGTTTTACTTTGATCATTGCTGTTCAACCATGAAGAAATGGTATTTCTCCTGTTTGTAGTTCATGGTTATGTTCAACTCCAAACTGATAAATTAATATATTGGTTGTTTAAATTCTCTTGCCTTTTATTGCTGCCTCCTGGAAAAACCTATAGAAGCTTTTGGAAGTAGTGCTCCTGAATCCCAGCCTGCAACCCAAGCTGCTTCTAGCTCCTCTGCTTCTGCTGATCTATTGGCGGGTAATGAAAAAAATAATTATATGCTGTGCTTAACTAGAACAGGGTGGCTACGTGTCTTCATGGAACCAACTTTTCTGTACTCTGACACAGATGTTGGACAGCTGTTCAGAGAAGCAGAAGGCTTTGCCATTGGCTGTATTACAACACTGTTTCTAAGCAAATACAGCACTGCTGCACTCTCAACCATTCAAGTTGCAGAAGATGTCCCTGCAATGAATAGCCTAGAACTGCAAAGTAATGATGTCTGACGAATTCCTTTAGTCATACTGTGTTCCATGAAACTTCATATATATGGGCAAGTAGTCAATATCCTGTGATGTATGGGAGACAGAGAAAGATGTTTTATGTCGGACCACACTCCTTGGAGATAGAACAGTGAGGATGAGTTAAAATAAATAAAAGTTAGCAAATAAAAATATCTTTTAGAATAGGTTGAATTATTTGAAGCAAAGCTTACAGAAACAGTTGGGAATAGACCTGAAGTCAATTGATATGACCTTCCCATACAGCATCACCTACACTACCTATACACCCCTGAGAAGAAACTGAAGCATTGCCAAGTATGCCCAAGAACACTGTCATGATGTCTATTTTATCAAGGCTGCATTCTTTCTCACAGGCTTTTGCCCTCTAAAACTTGATCCATTAAGAGCCCACCATGTTTCCATTTTTTTATCCTGCCCAATAGCAATATTCTCATTAATTATTTTTTAGTAACAATAATGTTAACAAAAACAATGTGTTTTGCATAATAATTTTAATTCTGCTTTCTATTGAAGTAAACTCTGAAGGAAATTTGATTTTGTCTTCAATCTTGAATGCTTTAAAGTCTTGTACCTTCAAGCATTTAGTATTCATTTCATATGTTGGCAATGGCATCAGTTTAAGCACAAAGCAACCCTCATTTTTTTAAATGAATGAATAAATAAATTACTTTTAGGGTTGTATGCATTGGTGGCCTTCCATCAGAAGAACAAACACCCTGTCAATTCACATTTGCCCTTCCTCCAGCAAACCTTTATGTGTTCCTCACATTTGTTCCAAATATTTAGGGAATACTTAAGATCAAATTTTGGGGGCTACATTTGGAAAAATGAGAAAAGAAACTCCAGCTATGCAAATGCATATTATCCAGATGCAAATTTGTTCTCAAAGTCTTTTGTTTTTAGACATTTTGTACTAAGATTCACTTATATTTTAATTGTACCTGTGTGTTGTTCTTTTATATAGTAACAAAAAAGTATATTATTGTCTCAGTCACATACTTTCATCATCACACTAAACATGCCCAGGTCCTTCAACCTTTCCTCATAGCTCTTACTATCCTCATTGGCTTTTCCCAAACTCACTCTACTTCGTCTGTAGCCTTCTTAAAATGAGGTGCCCAGAACTGAGAGACTGGACCAGTGCAGAATATAGTGGGACTATTACCCCTTGACCTGGAAACTATGGTTCTTTTTATGCATACCAAGATAGTATTTGCCTTCTTTGCTGGCTCATGTTCAATTTATGATTAACAATAATCCCAAGGTCCTTTTCATATGTAGTACTGTAGAGCCATGTTCCCCAAATCCTCTACCTGTGCATTTGGGTTTTGTGGCCTAAATGTAGAATTTTGCATTTGTCTCTGTTGAATTTCATTTTACTATGCATTTGATTATGTGTTTTATTTCATTTTCTACATTTTATTTCATGTCATATTATTACATGTTTTATTTCATTTTGTTATGTGTTTCCCCCACTAAACTTTGTTTTCTGGTCAAGAGAGAAGAATGAATTACACAGTATTTATTGACAAGGAAGATCAATATTTTATATATAAATACCACAGTATTTATTGACAAGTATAGTTTATAGCAGAAACTTACATCCTTTATTCTATTCCTTGAGAGAGTTGCAGGATGTAAACAGTGTTCTGGATAACAAATTAATGTTTAAATGTTGGATTATACAGTAGTTTAAATGTTAGACTATGAGTCTGGAGACCAGGTACTGATTCCCAGCTTGGTCATGAAATCCACTTGGGCAGGTTGCATGTTCTCAGCCTCAAGGGATAGCAATGGGAAACCTCCTCTGAACAACCTTGCCAAGAAAACCCCATTGTAGGTTTGTAGAATCATAGTTGGAATAGACCTCAAGGGTCATCCAGTCCAACCCCCTGCAGTGCAGGAACTCTCAATCAAAGCATACCTGACAGATGGCCATCCAGCTTCTGTTTAATGACCTCTAAGGAAAGAGACTCCACCACACTCCGAGGGAGTGTGTTCCACTGTCGAACAGCCCTTACTGTCAGGACGTTCCTCCTAATATTGAGGCGGAATTTCTTTTCCTGTAGCTTGCATCCATTTCTCCAGATCCTAGTCTCTGGAGCAGAAGAAAACAAGTTAGCTCCCTCCTCAATATGACATCCCTTCAAGTATTTAAACAGGACTATCATATCACCTCTTAACCTTCCAGGCTAAACATACCCAGCTCCCTAAGTCGTTCCTCACAGGGCACAGTTTCCAGACCCTTCACCATTTTAGTCACCCTCCTTTGGACACGCTCCAGTTTCTCAATGTCCTTTTTGAATTGTGATGCCTAGAACTGGACACAGTATTCCAGGTGGGGCTTGACCAGAGCAGAATCGAGTGGCACTATACCTTAGGGACACCATAAATGGCAAACAACTTGAAGGCACACAACAACAACAACAACAACAACAACAACAACAACAACAACATCAACAAAGTGGGGGAAGTCCTTGATTCAATCAGCTGATTTTTCTGGTTAGTTTTAAATATTAATAAGCTGCTTGTCTGGTCCATGTCCAAATGAGGCAGCTAACAAGACAGCTGCATCGTATTATCAGTATCACCCCTATCTCTAATATGAGGAGTAATCTCTGTCATGATAATTATAAATTTGCTATGGGTTAAAATAGGGAATCTGTGGGCACTTTCAGATGTTAGTGAAATACTACTCTCATCATTCCTAACTACTGGTAAGGGTGTCTAGGGCTGATAGCAATTAAAATATAGCAACACAGTTCCCTGGTGTAGAATTTCTTCTACACCTCTTGTACATGAAGTCTCTATTGCCCACTGTACATATTACCCTTCTATGTTACTTGTAACCTCTACCAACCCTAATTTGAGTAAATCCAAACTATTTGCAGGAGCTTGATTTTTTCCCCACCTTTACCAGATCTGGGGGAAAAAACCCAGACTGGCAAGAATGTGACAGCAGGCTACCCAATAAGGCCTATCTAATAAACTGTGTGTTGTTGTTGTTAACTACCCTCAAATAGATCCTGACTCATGGAGACCCTGTGGATCAGACATCTCCAAGCCCCGCTATCCTCCACTATTCTCTTAGGCCCGTTTCCTCCCTGAGTCTATGCATCTGGCATACGGTTTTCCTCTCTTTCTACTACCCTCTACCTTTTCTAGCATTATTGTCTTTTCTAATGAGCCGTACCTTCCTAAGTACAACAGCCTCAGTTTGATCATTTTAGCTTCCAAGGAGCCAATTGAAATGAGTCCTTGGTTGTTTATTGCTAGTCAGAAAGGCCAAGTAGGCCTGCTGCCTCAAAAGTGACAAATCTGAGTTTTACTGCCTTCCAGATTGTGCCTCCAAATTGTATGGGACTCTGCCATTTGTCTGTCTTTGTGCAGTATGAGCAAAATTCTTGTTCAACTTGGATCAGCAGTGGGAAGGCCTGCATAAGTCTCAGAGTGGAGTCACTATTCCCAAGTGATGGAGGCAGCTATAGACACAACAGCTGGAGAGTGACCACTGTTGTTTGTCCAATTAATATCATGCCCTCCTTGCCAAATTTAGGGATAAAATGGTTGAGCATTTATTCAAACTTCATTTGTTAGCCATTGCTACTTGCCTGGCTAGTGATGAAGAGAAGGTCTCAGGCTGACAGAACGTCAGTTAATAGACTCAAGAGACAACATTGGTTTCTAACGTTCACAACTTTACTGATTTCCCTATTAGAGCCTTGGAGCAGTTTATATTAGGGATCCAGTCACTGGACAATGTGCCTGTTGAGTGATACCACCCCAGCCCATCCCCTGAATGATAATGGTAGTAACCAGGATCTTTGTGGGTACAGGTCATTGTGTTTCCCACTGCCACCTGGAGGTTCAACCAGCAGGCTCTCTCAAAGAGATCCATGAAGTAGGGTAAAGGAAATGTGGACCTCATTTGCCCCCCCCCCCCAAAATAGGTACAGCCCAATGCCCAAATCAACACCCTAAAAGTTGAGACAAGTATAAAACATTAACATAACAAAATTGTCATCCCATTGCAATATGACTAAACCAGAATCTACATACACAGTTCAACTCAAGGGAAGGAGATTGGGGAAGGTGAACTTACAGATTTGTCCTGATGATGTAGACAGGGCACTTGAATCAGTCCATCTCACCACATGTAGTCTTGACGTTTGCCCATCTTGGCTCTTAAGATCTAGCAGATGTGGCTTGATTGGGTGGGTCCAAGGGGTGGCAAAGTCCTTATAACAAAAAAAGGGGGGGGGAGTACCTGCTGCCTTGTAGTGCACACTTAGCGCCATATACTAATATCCTGCTTTTGGGCAAGTTGCTTGAATGTATGGTGGTTGGGCAGCTTCCCATTTCAGTCTGGTTTCAGGCCCGGGTATGGTACCAAGACAGTTTGGGTTGCTCTGACTGATTACTTACTCCAGGGGAAGGACTGGGGAGTGCTACCTTGTTGATTCTCTTGGATCTCTTATTGGCTTTTGATACCATTTTTGATACCATTGATCAGGATATTTTCCTGGACTGGCTCTGGTGGATGGGATAGGAAGCACGGGGGTGCCACACGGTTCACTCTTGTCTCTGTTTTTTAACATATATGTGTCAGTTTATCATATCCTCTTTCTAGTTCTAGTTCTGCACACACCACATTCCAAAATTCCCTCCACCATTCATATGGTCATCCCCCCCCCCCCCCCCCCCCCCGGCCTTAGACAGCATTGTTCCGCTTGCCTTTGTCCTTCAACAACCATTGTTAAAACTGAACTTATCATCTCATCATCATACCCACAACTTTTGCATTTCTAGAGCTATCCATACAGACTGATTATAAATGTCCCTCCTTTGTATTTTGTATTATGAATAAATTATATAAAAAAAGTCCCTCCTCAACTGAAAATGACAAAGAATATGGGCCCTAATCAAGGGAAACTGCCCCAAAGTGCCAAGGAATTAATCGAGGATCATGATTTGATCGATGTGTGGCCAAAGTTATATGGAGATAAAAAAGGCTTTACCTTTTTTTCGGACTGCCATCTATCATACTCCAGAATAGACATGTTTATGGTGTCTGGAGAATTATTCACTAAGATAGATAAAATGGAGATTGCCCCTAAAACTTTATAAGATCATAACCTTATCGAACTTTATCTCCAAAAAGTGCAATCTCGGAGGTTTGACTGGAAATTAAACGAGACTATCTTAAATGATGAGACTTTTGTCAAAAAATTGAGACAAGAAATAAAATTTTTTTTTGAAGAAAATGATAAGGAAGATATGCCAATACAAACAATTTGGGATACCAGTAAGGTAGTGATTAGGGGCCTATTAATACAAAGAGCATGTGAAATAAAGAAAATTAAACAAAAGAAACACAATAAAATTCAAGCAGAACTGAAAAAAATCGAAGAGCAATTAATAGTTTGCCCTCAGAACAAAAGATTAATTAACAAAAAGGAATTGCTCCAGAAAGAGATGCAAGCGGAAATAGTAGAGGAAATTGCATGGGAGATGAATAAGTTAAAACAAACACAATTTGAACATGCAAATAAAATAGGTAAAACACTTGCGAGGAAACTGAAAAGAGGGGAAAGAACAAATAAAATAGAAGAAATCAGTTATAAAGGAGCAGCAACAAGTAAACAGGAGGATATAATTAAAGCATTTGAAGAATATTATCAGAATTTATACAAAGAAGAGAAGCTATCAGCTGAATTATTAAAAGAAATGGAATTATTTTTGGACAAAGGAGAAATAGAAAAAATATCCAAAGATCAAAGAGCACAATTAAATAGCCCAATTAGTAAAGATGAGATCCTTCAGGCAATTGGGAGATTGAAAGATGCAAAGGCCCCAGGGCCTGACGGGTTCACAGCCAAGTATTATAAGATATTTAGAGAAGAATTAGTAAACCCACTACAGAGAATGTTTAATATAATAGTGACCCAACAAATACCAGCAACGTGGCAGGAAGCTACAATTGTTATGATCCCAAAGGAAGGTAAGGATAAACTTCTAGTACAAAATTACAGACCAATATCCCTTTTAAATGTGGATTACAAGGTCTTTGCAATGATATTGGCGGAGAGACTTAAACCTATCTTGAACTTAACAATAAAAAAAGAACAAAGGGGTTTTCTCCCCAAACGTCAAGCAAAGGATAATATAAGAACAATACTTAATACTATAGAATTCTACAACAAGAATAGGAACAAGAAACTAACATTACTATTTATCGACGCCGAGAAGGCGTTTGATAATGTAAGATGGGAGTTCATGACTGCAGTCTTAAAAAAGATGAATGTAGGATTTAGATTTTTAGTATATATAGAACAAATTTATAAACATCAATGCGCTAGACTTAAAATAAATGGTTATAAATCGAGGAAAATCCAAATTAGTAAAGGAACAAGACAGGGATGTCCTCTTTCCCCATTGCTTTTCATCAATACAATGGAGATCTTAATGAACAACATTAGAAATAATGATAGAATTAAAGGTATCAGAATTAAAGGGAAAGAAAAGAAGGTTTTAGCATTTGCTGATGATATAGTTGCCATAGTAGAAGATCCTATAAAAGGGGTTGGACAGTTAATGAATAATTTAAAGGAATTTGGTAAGTTTGCCGGTTTTAAAATCAATAAGGACAAAACGAATATGTTAATGAAGAATATAGACAAAAAAGAAGAAGAGAAAATATCTAAAAAGACGGGATGTAAGACGGTTAAGAGAGTGAAATATTTAGGCATATGGCTAACGAATGATAACTCAAGACTATATGAAAATAATTATAAAGTAAAATGGAAGGAAATACATCAAGATTTAGTAAGATGGAACAAGTTAAATTTGTCAATCTTAGGCAGAATTGCGACTATCAAAATGACCATCCTTCCTAAGCTTTTGTTTCTTTTCGGCAATCTACCAATTATAACTAAAGGGAAAATAATAGAACAATGGGAGAAAGAAATTAGGAATTTTGTATGGAGGGGAGGGAAATCAAGAATAAAATGGGCCGTATTAAAGGATACTAAGGAGAGAGGTGGATGTGCCTTACCTGATCTAAAGCTATATATGTGGGCCAGTAAACTAAGTTGGTTAAAAGAGTGGATAAAATTAGAAAATACAGAACTCTTGAATTTAGAAGGAGCAGATTTGAGCAATGGTTGGCACGGTTACCTCTTTTACAAAAAACAAACAAAACTTAAAGATTTCCTGAACCACCCTATAAGGAAAGCATTATTTTTAACATGGGAAAAGACAAGGAAGATGTTCTACAACAACAAACTTCCCCTATGGGTATCAGTCCAAGAGGCTTTTGGACTGAAATGGGATAAAGAGCAGAAATGGCTATCATATATGGATTTAACAAAAGTAGGAAAGGAAGGGAATTTGAGAATGAAAGAGTGGGAAGAATTAAAGGAGGAAAATTATAAAATGAATTGGTTTGAGTATACTCAGATTAAATTAAAGTTCAAGAATGATATCAAAAAAACCGGAATTGAAACAGTAGTAAATGAAATAGATATGATCTGGTGGAAACAAGACAAAAAAGAAATGTCAAAGTTTTACAAGGTGTTGCTGAATAGAGATCTAGAAAAAGAGACAATCAAAGAAAACATGATAAGATGGGCACAGGATATAGGACACTCAATTGACTATGAGGAATGGCAAAGATCCTGGCAAAGGACTAATAAATTTACAGCGTCCCAAGCCCTAAAAGAAAATTATTTCAAAATGTTTAATAGATGGTACCTCACCCCTGTTAAAATCAAAAAGATTTATAAATTGCAGAAATTAAAGTGTTGGAATTGTAACAGGAATGAGGGCTCGCTATTTCACATGTGGTGGACTTGCAGAAAGATCAATAAGTTTTGGAACAAAATACACATAGAAATACAAAAAATGTTTGGCTGTAAATTTAAACAGACACCTGAATTTTACTTGCTGAACATGCTACCAAAGGTAGATAAGAGTATTGAAAAAGAACACTGGAGAATATTGCTCTATTTAATTACAGCGGCAAGATTAGTCATTGCTCAAAACTGGAAAAACAATAAACCTCTATCTCTGGAAGCTTGGATACTAAAACTACAAGAACTGAAGGAAATGGACAGACTCACAAGATTGTTAAACAACAGATGCGTAGATGACTGGAAAGATGAATGGCTACCTGTATTAAAATTTTGGGAAAGTACAATGGATATTGGAAAAGAGATGTGGTTATAAACTAGTGTTATCACAAAATTATATGATTTATATTTGTTAAATTATCTATGTAAATTAAGTATAGACTAATGTATAATTTTCACGGAAAAAAAAAAAGTCCCTCCTCAGCACCAATCACTCCCTGCATCTGAAAAAGTAGACCACTTCTAAGAAAGCTTATGCTACAACTTCTTTGCACAGTTAATCTCAAAGGTGTTACAATATTTCTTTGCATACTGATATTCCAAACTAACATGGCTATGTCCCATCATTAGAGGAAATGTGTAGTGGGAGGACATGGGGAAAAGGCCTTTTCTGCAATGGCACCCTGGTTGTGGAATTCCCTCTTCTGGAGGCCTGACTGGCACCAAAATTAGCATCATTTCAGCACCCAGTTAAAACCTTGCTTTTTATTAATACCTTTGGGCCAAATTGATTTTATCCAGACTACACATGCTTTATAGTTTTATATGCCTGTTTTTAAATTGAAAACTATTTAACATATTTTAATCTTTTAGATGTTCGTAATTATTTAATCTTTTAAGTTGATTTTCTTTTAGGCCACCTTGAGATCTTCAGATAAAGGATCGGTTATAACTATTTTAATATATTTAAAAATAAATACAGGTCCCCGTGTAAATCAGAACAGAGAATTTCACATCTGCATTTTCTTTGATATGGTGTCGCATATCCTGTTGGCTGACGATTCCTATTGTTCTCAGGGAGCCGATCCTGGCCACGGGGTTCCATATCAGGATAGCATATCACAAGGCAGGAAAGATAGTGGCCCTGTGCCTCTGCCTTCTCACAAATGGCAAATAGGAGCTCCTCGCACATCTGAAGCTTCATTCACTGAATTTTGCAGAAAGTCCAGATTCCATTTTCTTCCATTTGTAGCCTTTTCAGGTTCTTCCACTGTGTCTTGTACCTCTCTTTCTTCCCAGATAAGGTCCATTAAGGAGGAAAGGGAAAATGGAATAGCAACGAATTTCCTCCATCTGGAAGCATTTTAATGTTCGAAAGGCATTGTGTATTAATAGTTGCTTTGCCAACAACAGTGATTTAGGTATTGACTGGTCTATTATTAGAGCTACATAAGTGTGTTTGGAGTTTATTAGATATCGTTGTGATGTGTGTCCACATTTCAGACAAGGAAATGAATCTCTGAGATATCAGTTAACACTACCTCCTCCCAAAAGCTGGGCAAGTAATAAGCCACATGGTTGATGGTGATTAGGAGAGAGTGGGATGGAATTGGAAAGGGATGTTCCCAGTCAACCCAGGGTTTAGGTTGTGTGTGTGTTTATGAGAGAGAGAGAGATGTTCATGTTCATTTGATGTTTTACTTTTTCTCCCTCTTTCATTTGTTAAAGGCTTTGGAGGTTCTTTCATTGCTCCGTCTCCATCACCTTCTCCTGTTACACCAGCTCAGGCTAACATACTACAGCCCAATTTTGAAGCAGCTTTTGGTGCATCACCTTCTCCTTCCCCTGGTGGTACTTCCTTTGATCCCTCAGGTAAGCAAAAGATTTCTGGGCACTTCTGCAGCAAAATGTTTCCTATTTTTCTAAAACGTGATGTCATAATTTCCCCCAATATACAAAGGATATTTAGGAGTTCTTGAAAGTATAAATACCTTTCTACCCTGTGTTTCTCTGAAATGGGTAAATGTTTTGTGCCCTAGTTCCCATGTGTAATTTGAACAAAAATTCCTTCCATTCAGTTATCTTCTGTAGGGGTTCAAGATAGAGCAAACGAAGGGCACATCGTCTCTTTCTGCATGTGCTTGATATGCATGCTCCTCTACAAGATAGTCCTATGATCACAGACTCTTTGTACTGTGTGTTCAGTATATGGATATGTGGTCTTGCTGTTATCGCTGAGCCTTTCCCAAGCGTGCATGGCGCCCAAAGTTAAATATAATGGAGTTCCGGGATGGTCTTCCCTTGACACAAAGCTTAATTTTTCATCACTGCTCTGTCGTTTCTGTTTGTATCTCTTTTCATTCTATACTTCCATGCTGGGGCCTTGCTACAAATTTGCAATTTGGGTGAGTTCTGCAACAGAATAAGTAAAAACCAAATATTTTAGTATTGCTTTGCTTTATTTGATCGCTTGCCAGAGCATAGTACAACTCTGCTTATTAATATTAGCATGCAACTCTGATGTGAATAGTTGTAGTTACAACGTATATTGGTCTTAATTAGAAATTTCCATCTAATTAGGTATAGAGGGGTTATAATATGTTAGGTTCTAGTATATTTCCAAAGACTTGAAGCTGGAAGAACTGGGCTAATATGAATATTGGATTCTTCCCGAAAACTGAAGCAATACTTATTTTAAAAGGCCATTATTTCAGCTGTTTTTACTGTTAAGTGGAACAGAAGAACTTGTATAGGGTGCTTAGAAGATTGCATTTATTTTTCCAGTGTCCTTACAAAGGCGGAGGTGAATTTTAAAAGCATAAATATCACTGAAGGTTAATGGGCTTGTTTACATTTCTTTCCAAGGGGTTCTTATCCCACAACAGCTTCTTTGGCCTTCTTCCCTTTGCTTGAGTTTTGCATGTGATATATTTTCCAGATAGAGGAGATATTCACTATATTCAGAAGCCCACTTTCTTTCCGATACTACCAATATATTTTGTTTGCAAAAATTACCTAGAACTATCCCAAGAAGAATTGTCCATAAATTTTTGCGATACATGTTGTATTGAAATTGGAGAATATAAACACTTGGTACAGAAAAAGTTTAGGGTGACATAGGTCCAAAACACACTGTAAATATAATCAAGTTTGAGACCTCTTTAACTGCCCTGGCTCAGTGCTAGGGAATCCTGGGAATTGTAGTTTATTGTGGCACCAGAGCTCTCTGACGGAGAAGGCTAAATGTCTCACAAAACTACATTTTCCAGAATTCCCTAGCACTGAGCCAGGGCAGTTAAAGTGGTCTCAAACAGATTTATTTCTGCTGTATGTTTTGGACCAAACTGAAACTTTTTAAACATACAAGTCAGCAACCAGAATTTGGCTGTATATTATCCCTAAACTTTCTCTTTATCATTTGTAGAAGCTACATTTGCAATTGCTCAGATATTGTTCCTTCCTTCTCTCCAGAATTGTCCCAGAAAGTGAGACCAAGAACAAGCTCTAGATATTTAAACATGTAGATGCCATAACTGCTGCATTCACATCTCATGTGAAAGTAGTCTGGTAATTACTGTTTTGAAGAAAGGCATTGAAATTTCCCATCCTATTATTATTATTATTATTATTATTATTATTATTATTATTATTACAATAAGACTATAAGTAGGAGTTTTCAAAATTTTAAAAAAGAAAAATAGGGATTCAATTCTAGGGGACACTAGAAACAGACAAAGGCCTAAACAGCCACTATGCCATACAGTTGTTCTAGACAATAATGCATTACGTTCAGGATTGGTGTATATTTTTTTGTGTTAGCCAAATAGTAAGCATGCCTTCCATTGGCATTACTTTGACATTAAGATCTGTACTGATTGGTATGTGCTACAGAGTTCATGATTTAACCATATACATGTGTGTTCCCTCAAGATTACATATGGGACTTCCCTAAACCATTGTTTTTCTTAAATCTTCAGTGTTTGATGGCTTAGGTGACCTTCTTATGCCAACCATGACACCATCTGGACAATCTCTGTCTGCTTCAGGCACAGCCGCTGCTGCTTCAGCTGCAACCAAAGGCATTGGAAGCGATCTTGATTCATCGCTCGCAAACTTAGTAGGAAGTATGTGGGAAATGCTTCTAGGGTTGAAAATGATTGTTTGTGACCTATGACATACTGTACTAATAAGTCAGACCTGGGCTATAATGTCTTCACTTATTATGCATTTTTTCAGGCATATATTCCCTCTTTATAAATACTGCAACATGATGTGTATAGGAAGACAAAGAGATTAGGCCTTCATTTGTTCGAAATTCCGGTTCTCATCTTGAATTTTGGCATTCAGCTGCAGGATTTTATCCTGCTGAGTTAGCTTGTTACCTAATAAGCAAGTGTATAATTTTTATGTTTTAAAGGAATAGATAGTAAATGGTGAAAGAGTAGTCCAGATTCTAAGTGAAGAGACCAGAAAATTATTTTGTTGATTCATAGGCTGTCAGTTGATGCAATCTAAAAATAAGCTTTATTTTCTGTTGTGATCTTTGTCAATTATCATTGACAATTTAAGAATCAGTTAAATGTAACCAAGGTTATAAGAAGATGCTCTAATCAGATAGAAATGGCACCTTTATGCTCCTTCCATGTCAGAATTCTATTGGGATTGATTGTGCATTCTATTGATTGATTGTGCATTTTCTTAACAGTTTTTGATAGCTAAATAAATGCTGTTTCAGTAAATCAACCTTACTGGTTCGGTGGGCTCTTGCGGGCTCAGTGAACTGTTGAACATGCATTGATAGGGTATGTTTATCTGTGAACTAAACAACTAATTATGCCATTTATTACATTAAAGAAGTTATCAAATTATGTATTCATCTTTGCAGATCTTGGAATTTCTGCAACTGCATCGAAGAAGTAAGTAACCAGTAAAATTAAAGTTTCCAATGTTTCTGTTTTTCATTGTCTTACTTTCCATCTGCAAACCTTCTAGCATAATATTGTAATTAGTCAACACTAATAAAAGAGAGTGTTCATATCCCCACCATAACTCCAAGGTCATGAAGCTACAGATGCCTGAAACTTGGCATGCATGCTTGCATGGGATATGCACCTTGGGATTACTTGTTCTTTCTAATTGGTTAATTAATTTAAATTAGCTTGTAGCCTTCAACACCATCTTCAATCACTAGTCCTAACCATTTGAGAGGAAGAAGCAGTCATATTTTTTGTATCCATTTCTTTAGTGGACTTGTAGGCAGCTCTCTCTAAGCAAGAGGCACAACAAGAAAGATAGAATGCTGGGTATGATGGATGCCTCTCCTGGCAAGACCCCCAAACTTTTAAATTTAATAGAGTCAGTATGTAGCCACATTGCAGAAATAAAGCAGCTTGACACCGTTTTATCTGCCATGACTCTCTCCTGTGGAATCCTGGAATTTGTAGTTTGTAGCCATATTCAGCCTAGTCTGTTATAGAGCTCTGGTCCCTCAGCAAAATACAAATCCTAGGATTCCACAGAACAGAGTCATGGCAGTTAAAGTAGTGTCAAACTGTTATTTTTTAGCAGTGTATCTACACCCTCAGAGAGAAGGGTCCTGGTGCCTGTAATAACTGAGAGAACGCTAAGCAGTGGTAAGACTGAACAAGAACCCGGGTAAAGGGAGAGAAAGACCAGTGAGAAAAAAGGATTAAAGGCAGGATGAATAGGTGAAAAGGAGTGTTGGGTGGCAGAGGGAGAAGAATCACTTGGATGGGCAGCTAGTGAAAGGGAAGAAAAAACACCTGGGTGGATAAGAGGAAATAAAGAGCACCTCAGTTGGTAAGGAGAGGGCAAGAGCACTCAGATACATGGGGTGAGGTGGGGAGCCCCGGTTGGATGAGGAGAACAAATGACCATGGTCATTGTATGCATGTGTGAGGAGGGAGAAAAAGAGGCAGATGGGAGGGAGAGGACATGAGTGGCATACAAGTATGACTAAGGGATTTCAAAACTGTGTGAATTTCTACTTTTTGTTGTTGTTGTTGCTTTTATAAAATTATGTTTATCTCTAGTCTTGCAGTGGTTTTACATTTCTTCACACTGGTTATATAGAAGGGTGAAAAACAGAATGGTCTTCTTGGCAAAATTCTGAGTACCAAAAGGTGTATTGACGGAAAGGTTACTCCTTCTACAACTAAATGAAGTGCCATAATTCAACATGTAAAAGTTGACAGATGGCTGAGTTATCCCCATTAAAGAATATTCTATCATCGAAATCATAAACTATAATAGTCAGTGGTGAAGGAATCTGACTTAAGTTTACATTTTTGCTCCCTTTGTAAGATTACTAGCAGCACTCTCTGTCATTGTCTCTTTTAGGGGAGACCTTCAGTGGAATGCTGGGGAGAAAAAGTTAACAGGAGGTGCTAACTGGCAACCAAAAGTGGCACCTGCAACATGGTCAACTGGTGTTCCTCCCAGTAGCCCAATGGTATGTATTGGTTGCCCTCTATCTGCAGAGAATCCAATATCAAGTATGATTGGAGACTATTATTACAGCAGTAAATCCTTCCTGCTGCAATGAGCAAGACCAAATTTTCTCACCCCAGAAAATCTGGTATTATTGGTTGGCTTGTCTGTTGCAAAACATGAAGTATGTTTTTACTAATTTTATAAATGTTTTAAAGGAAATGTATATCCCATCCTGCAATTGTTTATATAACACTGTTATCATATAACCTATTTTAGCAGCATGACATTTCCTCAAGTGGGAACATCCTTTGGTTTTATGCCTAGTGCAGTGTTAGGTCTCTACTTGTCATGAGCAATGATTTCCAGGATTAGGCTGTTCCTAGTGGTAGTTACATTACAATAATAACTGAAAATTGTGAGGCTACAAATTGCAGTTTTGTCTTTGAGCAACTGACTGTTTCTAAGAAAAAGATTTAAAACTATTTTAACAAAATACATATCATTACATATTACAAATATTTTCTTGTGCAACATGATGTGATTTAAGTCTACAGTAGTTAACAATAATATGTGGAATGCCTTGATGTAGCAAGGCTTTTTTCCCCTTACCAAAATGGTTGATTTGGCCTTTCTTTAGGACAGGAATGGGCAAATGTAGGGACCAAACCTTGTGCCTTGAGACTCTTTGGGAGGTACATGGATGGTCAAAACAAACAAACAAACAAACAAACAGAAAAACTATAAAGTGGCCAGAGGTCCATTTCAGGCTCAAAAAATTGTTTTTTTTATGTTGAGTGATTGCAGCCTATTTACAAGATGAACTGGGGAGACGCTGGCAAGGGTTACCAATTATCCCGCAGCCCCCCCGGCTCGGCTCCCTCCAACAGGAAAAGCCCAGCGAGGGAGACGATTGCACGCCCTGCAGCCTCTCTTCGGCCAGACTCTTTCCCCACAGAAGGGGCCTGGCGGAGGAGACGCCATGGAGGGCAATTGCCCTCCCAAAAGACTCTCCTCAGTCAGGCTCTTCCCTGGGGAAAGAGCCTGGCGGAGGAGAAGGCGGGGAGGGAGCACGATCGCCCAAAAGCCTCTCCCTGGCTGGGCTTCTTTTGCGGGGAAAAGCCCAGTGAGGGAGACGCTGGGGAGGGCACACGCTCGCCAGCAGCCTCTCCTCAGCTGGGCTGCCCACTCAATCTGACCCTCAACGTATCCACGGCTCATATAAAAATCCATATTTTTGGCCCTAAAAGTTGACCTCAACTTATACATGAGGTATACTTGTACACGAGTATATACGATAAACCCCAGGTAGAGTTTAGTTCTAAGTAGACTTTCAATCAGGAAACGTCAGACACTTAGCTTATACTTTGTAAACCGCTTAGGGAGTGCTTAAGTGCACTGATAAGCGGTATAGAAATGTACTTGCTATTGACATAGGCCCGAAACAGGCGGGCTTAAAAAGCCAGCTTCCATGTGGCTTGAGGGCATGGTGATTACATGACGCACACCCCCAGCCCACACGGAAGCCGTGCTGAGGCTGCACTAGGGCCACCTAAAGCAGCCCAAGAAGGAACAGATCTTTTCCGCTTCTTTCCACAGTACATTTGTGACCATGGCAGTGGGTGCCCTTGGGGCCGCACTTTTTGGTCACCGTGGCCCCGGGGCAATCGTGCTGGGAGTGGCTTCTGTCCACTCCTTCTTGTCTGTCTGTTTTGCCCCATTATGTTTAAATCAGTTTCTGATTTAGTAACAAACAGTTGATTTGCCAGATTTTGGAACAATAAATTTAATGACAGTATAAAAGAAGCAGAAAAAACAGGTTTATTCTGCATTAGCCAATCAGGCTTTTGAAAACAGCATTAAAAGGAGAAACAAACAGCATAAATCCAGACATAGATTAAATAATATAATTAACTTAATGATATATACATGCAAAATGTGTCTATCATTATATATACAATATCTAACATATTTTATCATTAAATGGACTAAAATTCTCTCTCTTCATCAAAGCTAGTTTAATATACTTAGTATACAATAAAATCTTCTAATTTATTTTATGTGCTGTTATGTTGCTTTTTTTTTCTGATGAATTTATATAACAATGATTGAATCCAGAGTTTTTATTCTACTGATGTCTGCTCAGAACGCTCCTACCTGTAGAAAATGGCAGCAGTGAGGAATCTTTGTTGATTCTCCCCTTGGCTTTGCAGTTCCCAGTGCCCTCCCCTTCCCACTCCCTTAGGGTCTCACAGCCCTCCTAACCAGATTTCCAAAGCACATAAAATAATTCATGGGGAGAGGTGGAATATTGTTGCACATTGTCTTTTCCCTCTTCAGTCAACAGAAAATCTCCAGGGAAGATTCCAACCACATGATGTGTTTTTGTTATATCTAATCCATTATATCTCCATCATCCAACCATCTCGATATATAGTTTGTCTTATGAGCATATGTTTTTATAATAAAATCATCTAAATCTATCCATAGACTATAGTTTTAATAATTTTGTTTTACTTTGTGTGCTATAGACAAATAATTGATGCAATTGGAAAACTAAACTGAAGTGCAGACCAATATTAAATTATGCTGGCTCTTCCAAAAGTATCAATATTAATTATTATTAAATATATCCAAGCTACAACATTACATGGATTGTGGATGCGTAGGTTCTCTCTTGACACAAGAACCCAGCAAAGCATACAGATGTTACATGCATTTAGTCAAATGTGCATAGACTTAATTCAAACATTTATTTGAGTATGTGGAGGCTGGTAGCAAGGACAACAAGCGCACTCCCAATACATCCACCTCACTGTTTCGATCATACCATAGAAATGACTTGTTCTTTCTAATGACTCTTTAGCCTGTGGATCTTTGTTTCAATTGTTAGGATTCTGAGTATTTGGTTTCACTTGGTGAATTTCAAAAACTGCATAGGGCTTTCTGTTCATAAAGCTGTGCGTAGATAGTATCTGTCCCAGTTTGTGCATTGTTAAAGAATGTTCTCTCTACTGGGAATATCCACAAAGTGTTTTCTTGGAAATGAATGGGGCAATACCTTTTCTAGTAGAAATGTTGTTATAGTGCATGGTGTTTGATTTCTATGTGCAAATAATTTTCATTTAGAGCAGTGGGAATGTGTTCCCAAGTAAATGCCTAAAAACCATAAAGGCACCAGATTCTCTGTGATACTGAATGCTAAGCAAGGTTGGAATGGAGATTCGGTTGGTAAATATCAGGTAATCTAAGCTATCTTTCAGAGGAAGGCAATGTCAAACTACTTCAGTATTCCTTGCTTAAGAAAACCCTATGAAATTCATGTGGCCACGATAAGTCAACAGAAAACTTGAAGGCGCACATTTTAAATGTATTAATACCAGTCTGTGAAGAGAGTGATGGGTGACTCTGTGTGTGTATTAAAGACAGAAAAAAAGACAACCGAACCATGTTAATTTTTTTTTAATTAGATATTTTCATTGTGAACAAACTAACTTGATTATTTGCAATTTGAAAGCATTTAATACAAGTAATCAGTTCTGCATAACCTTATCTTTAAATAGGATAAGAAAATGGCAGAGTGGACTTCAACACTCAGCACTGAACAGTATCTTTATTTTGGTATTAAGTACTAGGTTGCTATTTTTAACAGGGTTACATTTTTAGAAATTCTGTAATCAGTTGGTGGCTTGTGTTTTTTTTTTTTTCCTTTTGATTTCCAGACAGGATCCGTACCTCCAGCAGGTGCTGTCCCCCCTGCATCAAGCGCCGCTCCTGCACAGCCTGGATCAGGATTTGGAATGGTCAGTGAAATTTTATAAACTACTCATATTTGTTTAAGACCAAACACAATCACAGAAAGAATTACCACCATGTCTCACTTCACCTAGTGACCTTTGATTCTTTTTTGAGTTACTTACAACCAAAACATTGTATTCTGTTTTGCTTTGTTTTTAAGTCAGCATTCTGTGCTGAAGGAAGCAGAAATTACCCATTTACTTATATGGAACCTTGCTTAGTTTGCCTAATTTGTACATGGCTTGAGGGGACAAAAATTCTGTAGGTTTTCCTTTGGCAACACACCTCCCACCACCATTGCATTACCCCATATTTCTGACAGCAAAAAAAACCCATCAGTTCAGGCATTTCTCACATATTTAAGATTATCTTTCTCAACCTTGAAGGGATCAAATTTCCTTTTTTTAGAAAGAGAGTCTCTGGATGCTGAAGTGCAACCAACACACTTTCTGTTCTTCTGGTTGCAAAATATATATGGCAATGCCTGGAATTCTCCAGCAGAAAACATACAACAGTATGGAAGCTTTGGCTCTTGAGATGTCATATTCTAATTCCCATCAGCCTTTATGAACATGGCCAGTGGTCAGGGATGGTGGGAATTACAGTCCAAGAACATTTCAAGGACTATAGGTTCACCACTCTGACATGGGACAACGCTACCTGCACCCTACCTTGCACCCTACCTTGAAAGAGTATAAAAGGAAATGAAATTAACTCTTCTGTTCAAATCAAACTGTGCATATTATGCTCAAAGGATGGAGTATTGCACACCTGCTATGCTGTGACCTAGTCAGATCCACAGGTTGACAGTCCAACAACTTGCTGTGTTTGTACTGCAGACACCATTAAGTGTTCTCAAATCTTTTCCAGCAACCCCCTGGAGCAGGTGTTCCAATGATGCCACAGCAGCCTGTTATGTATGGACAGCCTGCAATGAGGCCACCATTTGCAGCAGCTGCAGGACCTGGTGCACAAGTAAGAGAGATGGATTTATGTGCATAACTTAATGAAAAAAATATAAAATTAGCCAAGCTGTTTAACTTCAACCACCACCATTATTTTCATATGGATTTTGTATTCTTAGTGACTACTTTTATAGTTTTTGTTCCAAGAGGATCACAGTTTAACCCACTGTTCCAGAAGATTGTGGTTCCTTCTGGCTGTGTATATGTAGATGTAGGTGACAAAGCCCCTGCATAACACTTTTTTAAAAAGTTAAATCCGTTTAGCTAGAAAGGATCTACACCTCAACCTTAAAGGCTAAAGGAAGTTTAATATAAGGAAAACCTCTTTTTCATATAAGCAGCAGCTGTGTCCTGTTGAATTTTATTGCGATAACAGTAGTAAAAGAATAATACTTCTGTTTTAAAGCAAGGCACACAGTGCACAGGGGCTGTTTAAAGGGGAATTGTGCTTCTGTTTGGCTTTCAGGAGTGCTATTCTCATTTAAAACAATATACTCCCCACACACTTTAGTTTTCAGCAGCCATTTAGGGGGAGTTACCACTATTGCACTACTGAATTTGTGCTGCTCTTGGATATGCTTAGCTCAAAATGCATCCAGTGTAATTAAGGTAACATCTGTGGAACAGGATGTAAAGTGAAAACAACATTCATTCACTGAATATCCTTTGCATCTTTATTTTGATGAAGTAGGATCTTAATATTTATTTTGTCAGTATGCCCATGCTCATGTTTTTCTCTTTTTTTCCTTTTGTTGCTGTTCTTGACTGATGGAAAACCTGTTCAGCTGTCTCCGAGTCCCACACCTGCTACTCAGAGTCCCAAGAAACCTCCAACAAAGGACCCATTAGCAGATCTTAACATCAAAGATTTCTTATGAACTATTTATGGTATGAGATTGCTTCTTATGTGCTCCACTGGAATACAGTCAAAACTTATTCAGTAAAGCTTATTTATTGCATTCCTCTGGCATTTCAGATGTGACTCTAAGCATTTTAATTTTGAAAATTTTAGTAGTCTGCTAAACATCCTTTAAAGCTTTATTTTTATCTACAAAGGTCATTTTGGATCATTAGTTCACTTTAAAAAACCTGTCTTCCTTTCCCTTTTCACAACTGCATACATCCAGCCCTACCCCTTGCAAGCAGTTCCACAGTCTTTTGCCAAGGAGACATAAAATTGCAAAAGAGGTTGCAGTGCATTTTGCAGAAACTGACATTTTCAAAATGCCTGTAGGTGTGCGAAATCTCATTTGATATTTCTCTTTATTGAGGGCCAGTATGTCATAGTCATTCAAGTTTTGGACTACACTCTAGATACCAGGGTTTGATTCCCAGGTGGGCCATGGCAAACCCCCTCTGAACAAATCTTGCCAAGAAAACCACATTATAGGGTCACCTTAAGGTTGCCATAAGTCAGAAATGATGTGAAGGCACACAGAACAGCACTTATTATTATGAAACAAAAGCAGGCAGAGAGGTGGGATTCCTTTTGGTGCACTACATGTAAGGTTGCACTTTTTTCCAGGATGGTGCAGCCATAGCAAAGGAATGCAGTCACAGTCTGCTAGGTCCACATAGCTTGTTTCTCCGGTAACTGACTTCATTCATGGTAGCTGACACCTTTTTTGCCCTTCTGCGAATGTCGTTGTGCTTGTGTAGCATGCTGACAGAATTTTGGCCAGATTAACAAAAAATATAAAGACAAAACCAGGGGTAGTTCACAGTGTAAATACTGAGAAAAGTGAATGTGTTCTCCAACTTGGTCATTCTACAAGATAACAAAGGTACACCTTTCAGTAAACCTGCTTCTCCTATTCAGAGATGTACTTCAACAAATTTATTTGACTCATTTCTTAATTATAAATATATGCTTTAAAAGGGACTATCCCATGGGCTATCAGTTGCTTATAATTATTGAAGTCCTGAAAATATAGGAGTTCTTGAATAATCTTTCCTTATACCTCTTCTCTGGATGCTATAATATTTAATATAACAATAGATTGTTCATTAGCTAACAGAATTTTAATAACATATACATTTTAATAGTAGACTTGTCCTGCCCATGTTAAACTTAATTCTAGCCACCTCTTGACATTTACCATTTCTGAAATATTTTGAGTGGTTGTGACCCATTTCCACTATATTTTCTATTCATATCCCAAGATGTTTTATCCTAGAAGATTTTCAATGAACCTTATAAACTGTTATTCCAGTCACAGTTTAGTTTGTTTCAACAGGGTAAAGCATTGATTCAGAAATGTCTTGTAATCTGAATTTTCAGAAAACATGTTGAAAAGTACATTATTTTTAGGAACTGCTTCTTCAGGGATAAAAAAATATGACCATATTATTTGCATAAAGATACCTTTTCTTGAAAGCACATTCTCTCTATATATGTGAGTGGGTGTATGTGTGTGTGTGTCATTTCTGTTTACATACATTGCTAAATATTTCTAATTCTGTTTCCTCCTTCCCATCTGTAGTTTTATGACAGGATAATTGAAGATGCAAGTTTGGAATCAACAAAGAAGAATTTTGTTGCTCAGAATTTCCAAGTGAGCCACCACTACCAAACCCAGTGCTTACTCAGACTTCTCTCCTACTTCCAAAACGTGTAGCACAGCTGTGAAAGTGAACATTAGGAATGTGTACTATATTAGTTGTTATCCCTTCTCTCTCTCTCTCTCTCTTTCTCAGTTTGTGTACTTGGGTTATTATTTATGTGTTTTACAACTTAAACAATGGATGTATGTTTCTGATGCCTTCTTAGTGCTTTTCTGAACCTATTTCAATAGGGACTGATTATGCAGCTGTTGTGTGTGGTGAGCCATATGGAGCGATGTGTCTGTGTTTCTGGAAGTCTCAATGTAAATAACTGGCAAACCCTCTAAATCTTCCTCTTTGAAGTCCAATTTCTCTTGTATACCTGTTATACAAAACAATAGTGTGATGATGGTAGTAAGAAAAGCACTCTTCAATCCTACAAATTCTTTTTTGTGTGGAATACAATTTTTTTTTCCAAATGCAGAATTCTCAAATTGTTGTGGGATATGTTTTATTTTTGTGGCACTGTATATGTTAAGTTTAAATTATAATTAAAAGTAATATAAAGAAAAAAATCCCATTTAATGCATCTTCTATGAAATTACTTCAAGAAGAATTAAGAAGAAAACAACATTATATTGTCTTTTGCTGTCATTAAAAAAACAACAGCTTTTTTGTCTGTCCTTTTAAGTGCACTGAAAGTGAGAGGGGAGTTTCTAGCCATGCTGATGAAGAAACCCAAACATGGTGGAGCAAACATTTCAAGAATTGTCAGGATAATCAGTGTATCTACTGGCAAATCCTGAAAACTGGTTTTTATTTTATTTTTATTTAGCTCTTACATGCATCGGTTAGTTTGGTGCTTCTCTATATTTGCCTTAGACTAGTGTTTTTCTATCCCCATACAGCACTGTGTATTTTCTGTACTGTTCGTGATTAGAGGTCACACTAAACTGGAGAACTGCACCCTTAACTGTAAACAACAACAAAAAGTATTCTTTTTACATTTTAGTTTGTTCTCTCATACTGTTCGTGCTGATGGCTTGGCTTAAGATTTTTGACTCCTTAATAAGGTCACTGTTGATCAGTGTTACAAGTGGCTTGGCAGCTCTTTGTAAAAGCATATTAGGTTGGAAAGATGTTCACCAAAGTCTTTCAAATTAACTATTTAATCAATATATGGTACCATTCTTAAGAGGTGGCTGTAAACTGAATTTATTGTGGGGATAAGATACACTATAATGACAGAGAGTTAGAGAGAGAATTTCAAAATGGGTTTTCTTTGTATTTTGTTTTGAGAAAAACCCAGTGCATGTATACCCTCTGAGATGCAATAAAACACCTTGATCAAAGTCAATTCAAACATAAAAGCTGTCTCCTTTAATTACCCAGAACCATTTACATTGTGTTTATAATACAAAGCACAGTTACTGTTTTTATAGTTCTGAAATAATTGTTGGAAGTGTGGATGTTCTTGCAGTTTGTTATAAAAATGGAATTAAGTCATATAAAAAGTACACCAAATCCCCATTTGAATTTGGTGGAATTTAGTGGAATTCTGGGAAACAGGATGCTGGACCAAACTGCAAGAGAATTCTCTGAACTGTTGTAAGAAATGCTACAGTACTCTGCCAGTATAATGCTATACATGTTTATTCAGAAGTGGGTTCCATTGTTTTCAGTGGACTTTTGTCCAGTAATTTGACTGAAGGAAGCCCCCTGTTTATAAAGCCAGGCAACTCAGCCACACCCATAGTTCAGACCAGTAATTCCCAAAGTGGTTGGTACACCTTCAGGAGATGGTGGAAAGGGGCAGGGTGTGTGTGAAAATGGGCCTTCAGTCAAAAGTATTGGTGTGCAAGAAAGATAGGAGGAACCATCAGCCTTTACGACCATGTTGAGGATGAAGATTGTATGAAACTTCTTTTCAGGGTCTCTTAAAACCACTACACAGCCACACCGATAATTTCGTGTAGTGGTGTCTCCCACTCTTCACCTGCCCATGTGAGCCCATTCCCTTAGCTACATCTTTTGTTAGTAGTGGCAGTAATGGTTGGGAAACTTCTGCAGTTTGGCACAGGGCATTGCTGCTGTAGCTCAGAGCCGTGCTCTTTTGGGACAGACTGATTGACTGGAGCAAGGAGTTAGAGCACATGGTGAAAGCTTTGTGAGCTTTCCCGGGACTTGGCTATCAGGTTGGAACTGCACTTCTGCTCCTGCTTACTTTCATCATTCAGGCTGAGAGAAGAGATAACAGAAGAAACAATGTTGGGTTATGTGGAAGGGGTGGGGGACACTTGAAGCTGTATGAGGAAGATGTGTCTCTGGAGAAAGAGAAGGAAGAGTATCCAGGATCAATTCTTGGAAAGAATCCTTCAACTTGGATTGACTCCTGTAGTTATAATAGTTAAAATCTCTCTCTTTCCCTGTCCATGTCATTCTCAGTCCAGAGCATGTGGCCTCTATAAACCCCTTCTATACACACTGGCTTTGCTACTCTCTGCCCCAACAAAAAAGAATTGAGAGTCCTTCCTTGCCAGGGAGATGCTTCTCCCTTTGCCCCTGGTCACCTTGAGAGCAGCAACTAAGCCGTTGGCTGAGTAGCAGCTGAGCGGCCTCTTGCCCACACTGGCCTTTGCCACAAGGCCAGCATGGACAAGAAGCTTCTCAGTTGCTGCTCAGCCAACTGCTCCCAAAGTGATGGGGTGTAAAGGGAGCAGAAACTGAGATGGGTTGTTTTGAATTTGCAGTAACATATTAGAGCTAATATCAGGAAATATGGATTGAGAGGGTGTTAGGGTTGTCACCTAAGAGGAAAGGGGGTGGCAGCCAAAAAAGTTTGGGGACCACTGATTCAGACAGTGTTTCAAGAGTGCGTTTCACAGTTCTGTGCGTGTAGCCTTTCACTCCATCTATGGCAGAGGATTTTTGCCACCTGCCAAAGCTTTTGCCTTTCCTGAGAGCTTGGAGATCTTTTGTCCAACTCCTATTCCTGCTGACAATCCTGTGCATTTGGAGGAGGAGGAAACTGGCTATCAGGCATCTGTTCTGGCAGTAGTATATCTGTTTCATCTTCTGAGGAAAATGAACTCTCAACGGACATGACACCAGGTAAATGTACATGGGATTGTTCAAAAGGCCCCCAGTGTGGAAAATAAACTGGGAAGGCATTTATTGTAGCTGACAAAGGTGAAATCAGTTAGCTTGCATCAAAATATTACAGAGCTGGAAAAATTATAGAAAGGGGTAACCCAAACAATTGGTGTGCTGTAAAAATCCCTGCTCAGCCATGGAAATCTACTGGATGACCTTGGGCAAGTCACATTCTCTCAGCTTTACAGAAAGGCAAAGGCAAACCTCCTCTGAACAAAGTTTGCCAAAAGCCCTTGGTAGGGTTGCCTTAGGGTCACCATATATCAGAAACTATTTGAAGGTACACAATAACAAACCAGCATCACTATGTGGCAACACTGCAGTAAGGAATTTAGTTTGAAGAGGAGCAAGAAATAATACATACAGTATAAGTGTATAAAATTATGCATGATATAAGAAATTGAACAATATTTTTCTCCCTCTCAAAATATTAGTAAATGGGTTCATCCAGTGAACTTGAATGGTGTGAGGGTCAGGATAGGTGTCCTATTCTCACATTGCACCAGCAGGCAGGGTACCAAGAGTTCAGAAGCCAAAGGAGCAAGCAGTATCAAAACCAATCTAGGATCAGGAGTCATAAATTCTAAGCAAAGTACATGGTACTAGATAACAAGGTCAAGAACTGTCCAGGGTCATAAATCATAGTGTCATATCTTGTTGTAAATTCAGGCATGGAAAAGGAACCAAGTTTGTTTCCAGCAACCAAAAGTGGAAAATCCTTGAAATATAAAGCATGCTGACTCAGCCCCTCCCAGCTTGCAGACCGTATTTCAAGAGGACATTTCCCTGCTACATGTTCTCAGCCTCTCATTTTGCCTGTGTGTATGTGGGGGGGGAGGGGGGAGGAACTGTTTCAGATGCTGCAGCATTCACCTTTCTTGAGGACTTATTGCTATCTCTCCTATCTCCTCTTTCTTCTGTGAATCACTCAGGTGGCTGTCAGACTTAGCTAGAGGATGACACAGCTATGGTAAGTCTTCATACTCAGAAGCCAAACTGTCAAGTGGAACATCACAATAGGGAAAAGTGAGGGCTTCTTCGCATAGTGTGTCATTAAACTATGAAATTTGTTTTCACAATACATAATAATGACCACCAACATAGCATTAAAAGGGGATTAGGAAAAAACCCATTGAGAATACGTTTCTCTGTGACCACTAACTGTGATGACAATGAATACCACTCACTGGAGAAGAACAGGAGGAGAATCAGAGAATGATAGAGTTGGAAGAGAACACAAGGGCCATCCAGTCCAACCCTATTTTGCCCCATTATGTTTAAATCAGTTTCTAATTTAGTAACAAACAGTTGATTTGCCAGATTTTGGAACAATAAATTTAATGACAGTATAAAACAAGAAAAAACAAACAGGTTTATTCTGCATTAGCCAATCAGACTTTTGCAAACAGCATTAAAAGGAGAAACAAACAGCATAAATCCATACACAGATTAAATAATATAATTAACTTAATGATATAAACATGCAAAATGTGTCTATCATTATATTTACAATATATAACCCCCTGTCATGCAGGAATACATAATCAAAGCATTCCTAACAGGTGGCCATCTAGCCTCTATTTAAAAACTTCCAAAGGAGACTTCTCTGAGGAAATATGTTTCACTGTCAGCAACTCTCACCCTTAGGAAGTGGGTATGAGGCATATCTCACCATGTCCTGAGGGCAACTAGCAAATCTGTTGTTTCAGGGACTAAACAGTTGTTTGTGTAACTCATCAGCTATGCATCACCATAATATTTTAGCCCACCAGACAAATCCTAGTATAGTTATTGGCTAGGCCAGGTAACAAAGAGAAATCTAGGAATGTTCTTAAAAGAAACCTGGGCTCTAAGCTGAATGGTAGCCATAGGACACGTGTATTCCACAATACTTGTGGCTGGCCTGATGGTACTTTCCAATAAATGGCTGATCTGGAGCTCTTATACTTAACTTTTATTCTTGCAGAGCCTAATGCTCCAAGTTAAACAGGTCTGTTCATAGGAAAGCCCCCTTAATTTCAAGGAGGCTTTATTTCCATGCATACACACTTATGACTGACAGCGTAATCCTCATCTTTCTAAATGACTGTTCTAATGCTCAAGTATGAAAAAAAAATCAAAGAAAGGAAAAAGGTGTTGGAGGGATTTCTTTAAAACCTTAGATCAAGTCTGGGCATGCCTAGGTTGCATTGTCTGAAATAATTGCAAAGGCTTGAGAGGAAAGCCTCTTAACATAGCACTATTTTCACATGAAATATGCTTTTTCATAGAGCCAGCATACTGTAGTTAGAGTGTTGGACAAGGACACTGGGAGACCAGGGTTTGAATCCCTGCTCAGCCATGGACAGCTACCAGGTGACCTTGGGCATGCCATACTCTCTCAGCCTCAGAGGGAGGCAAGGGTAACCCCATTCTGAACGAATTCTGCGAAGAAAACTTGTAATAGGTTTGCCTGTAAAGCATTTCTTTGTTTCTTTGGCGGGTTACAAACGGCCCTCAAAGGGCCGTTTTCCCGCCGCCGCCATTCGCTGCGTAGGGAAGCCCCAGTGGCCAGACCGCGAGGCTTCCCCGTGCAGCAAAAAAGGAGTGCCAAAATGGCGCTCCTTTTAGGAACGCAGAAGTGGCGCCGTGAGGGGCGGAGCGCACCCTCGCGGCGTCACTTCCGCCACGACATGTCTGGATGCACAGCGTCCAAGACGTCAAAATGGCAGCGCCCATATGGATGGGCGCCGCTATAAAGTCCGCGCTCCGCACGTACTGGGAGGAAGGGCCGTCAGGAAGGTAAGAACCTTCCTAACCCTAATACGGCCCTTCCTAACCCTAGTACGCGCGGAGCGCGTACTTTATGGCGGTTTATAACCCGCCTTTATTTCATTTCTACAGAAGTTTCTCTTGAGTCCATTGGGTCAACAACACAGTGTTGCTATTACATTTCCTGGCATAGAAACATATTGATTATCTCAGTTCTTCCATCAGTATTGGGGTAAGCAACTGTAACCTGATCCAGGAGCCACTTTTCTTCCTCAGGACTTTCTGGGGGCCACATAGACTCACAAAATGCAAAACAAAGAAAGAATATGCCCAGCCCAGAAAAACAAAAAGTTTCAGATGTTTATATAGAGCAGAGGAGCACTGTAACCTTTCCTTTGGCTAGAATTCTCCCTTGTTTTAGCAACACAAATGGCCGCTAAAGGAGTTCAGGGCTCCTAAAACAGCTGGAGGTAGATACATGCCATCCCAGACCCAGAACCACACCTTGCCCACCACTTCTTTGTGTCACGGTTATTTTATTCAAATGGATAGTCTAGCAACAACAGTGTAAAATAAATTATAAAGTTCTCCTACTGATGAGACATTCTCACATTTTCTGTTGCTCAGATTGGGGGGGGGGGGAGATGTTAATTTAAGAAGCAGTTGAGGGAATTTACAGGTTTAAAACATTTGAAAAGCAGTGAGCTAGAAAGCAAGTTTTGAATCTAAGGCCTGTTACAGACTGCCAAAATAAAGCTGCTTCGGGTCTCTTTGGAGGTATGCTATTTAAATGATACATGGGTCCTAAGAGTCTGGAGGTCACGCCAAAGCCACACTCCATTCCTAAGCACTGGAGTGCAGCTTTGGTGCAGCTTCCGGATTCTTAGGACCCATGCATCATTTAAACAGCATACCGCCAAAGAGACCTGAAGCAGCTTTATTTTGGCAGTCTGTAACAGGCCTAAGGTTGCCCTCCGGTGGATATATAATAAAACTTCTCTGTTACAATTGTATAATTGATGTGCTTCAGTTTTCTTAGTGCTATCAATGGGGAAAAATATTCACCATTATTTGTGTTTGAGCTGACAAATTGCTCAACCTGAGAAGAGCTAGTTGGGAACAATAACAGACAGATGAGAATTTGGCACAGTGTTTGCACACCAAAATTGTTTCTGGAAATAATAAAATAATAATAATTAGGTTTATAAAGATAATAGCCAGCCGTTTCCATAGATCAAGGCGGGTTACAAACATAACAGTTACAGAGGTAAAAAACACATACACAGTAACAGCAATTATACATTAAATCACAATAGCAATATCCAACACATAAGATTTTACAACAAAGATAATAACGGTGAGGGGGAGGAAGGAGGCTACAAAGGGAGAAAGTTAGGGGAAAGCTGTTTGGACAGGAAGGTTTTTAATTTCCTTCCTGAACCGCTCAAGGAGGTGGCCAAGCGGAGCTCACTGGGAAGCACGTTCCAGAGCAAAGGAGCCGAGATGGAATAGGCTCTACGTGATGTTGTGGCGTATTTAGAATCTGGACTGTCAACAATGCTTCCCAGCCAATCTGAATGTGGCGGGGCAGATTATATGGGGAGAGGCGGTTCTCCAAGTACCCTGGGCCCAAGCCATTTAGGGCTTTATATGTTGTTTGTGAATTTTATATCCTACCTTTTTCCCCCAATGGGATTCAAGGCAGGTATTATTGTTCTGCACAGAAATAAAGAAGGAAATTTATTGTGTAAAATTGGAGGCGGGGTCCTGGCAAAAAATGTGTAGAAAAATCATGGTTTGGCACAAAATCTATTTTGCATTCAAGCGGCATGTTTTTAATTGCAGGAAAAGGATTTCCACAGGGGAAAATAAAAAACAGTTTCCAGAGACACATATTGCTGTTTGTTGAATATGATTTTACTAAGCATATCGGTTTTGCACAGAAAAAAATCCATGGTCTTTCTAAAAAACAATTTTTTGTGTGTCTTATACAAAGACATAGTTTCATGCCACCAGCATCCCAAAACTCCCTTCCGCGAAAACACAATTGGTAAGTTTTGCACACACAAAAACCTTTGAGTTTTGCATGGAAAAATTAAGTGTGTTTATAGAGAACAGTGACTGGAATCCTACTGAATTACAGACCTATACAGTCAATTCTGGCCTGACTCCTATAATTCTCAATTAATGAGCAACAGCTGGATGATCAAAGGGATCTGTTAATCTTTTGCTTGAGAAGCAATTGGTTGCCATTCCACTCCCTCCCATGAATGATCTCCATTGGACAGGTCCCTGTTGCAATTCCCCATCAAACAGAGAGTACTCGTGCTAATGTGGGGAGGTTGAAAAACCAGCTGCTTCCTAAGCAACATGAAGTTAAAGCTTACACTGGTAACTCCCCGATAGGATTCTGGCCAATGTTTTGTTTGTTTGTTTGTTTGTTTGTTTGCATGAATATTGTTGGAGTTTCTGTGTGGAAACTGTTTGCACACAGCCTCATTTTCTTCTGAAAACATTGACCTGAATTCGGTTGCTAGGCCTACCAAAGTACCCATTGAATCAGTGGGATTTATCTAGCATTGATTTTTTGTTGGTAACTGCCTTTGAGTCAACTTCATCTCATGGGAGAACCTATGGTTGAGACATCACAAAAAACAAACAACAACCCTGTCCTTTACGTCTCTGCTCAGGTCTTGCAGGCCCAGGTCTGTGTCCTCTCTATTTGAGTCTAACCATCTGGCATGTGGTCTTCCTCTCTTTCTGCTGCCTTCACCTTTCCAGCATCATTGTCTTTTCTAATTATTCATTTTTTCTGATGTTGCCAAAGTATGAGAGCTTCAATTTAGCCATCTTGGTTTCCAGAGATTTCTAGAACCCATCTGTTCTAGAACCCATTGACTTACCATTAATTACCTACTGAGATAGAATTAACTTACCTTCAGAAATTCAGCTTCAGCGGTCTTGGATGAAACGGATTATCTGGACCCATTTCAAACTGGCTTCCGGGAGGGTTTACGGGGTTTTTTTTTTTGAAGGGAACGGGGCCATGGTCGCCTTGGTCGATGATCTCCGTCTGAGCATCGACAGGGGAAGCGTGTCCCTGCTGGTGCTCTTGGACATCTCAGCGGCTTTCGATACCATAGACCATGGTATCCTTCTGGGGCGCCTGGCAGAGGTGGGGATCGGGGGCACTGCGCTCCAGTGGTTCCGTTCCTACCTCTCCGGGAGGTCCCAGATGGTGCAGCTGGGAGACGTGTGCTCCGACGAGAGGCCCCTTAAAACTGGGGTCCCTCAAGGGGCCATTCTGTCTCCCATGCTATTTAACATTTACATGAAACCGCTGGGAGAGATCATCCGGAGACATGGGGCGCGGGGTTATCAGTACGCTGATGACACCCAAATCATTTTCTCTATGTCTCCGACTGATGCAGTGACTGGGGATGGCGTCTCTCCTCTTGTGGCCTGTCTGGAGTCAGTAATGGGCTGGATGAGGGAAAACCGACTCAAATTGAATCCAGAGAAAACGGAGGTACTAGTGATAGGTTCTCCTGGTCCAGGAATGGCGGTGGTTCCACCTGTCCTGAACGGGGTCACGCTCCCCGTGAAGGACTCCGTGCGCAGTCTGGGGGTGCTTCTTGACTCGTCGCTTCACCTGACTGCTCAGGTGAATGCGACGGTCAAGAACACCTGTTATCAGCTTCGGCTGATCCGCCAGCTGCGCCCATATCTGGCCCAGAGGGACCTAGAAACTGTTGTACATGCTCTGGTAACCTCGAGATTGGATTTCTGCAACGTACTCTACATGGGGCAACCCTTATACCAAACTCGGAAGCTACAAATGGTGCAGAATATGGCGGCCCGGCTGGTCACTGGTGCTCCCAGGACCAGCCATATAACACCGGTTCTTAGGGACCTCCATTGGCTGCCCATTCGCTTCCGAGCTCAATATAAGGCGTTGGTTATTACCTATAAAGCCCTAAATGGCTTGGGCCCAGGATACCTAACGGACCGTCTCTCCCCGTACATTCCGCCTCACACCCTCAGAACGTCTGGGCAGCAACTACTGAAGGTGCCTGGGGCCAGATTAGCCTCCACCTCGCGGAGGACTTTTTTCCATAGCTGCCCCAGCCCTTTGGAATAAGCTGCCCACTGAGCTCCGCTCATCTACCACCCTGGCCCAATTTAGGAAGGATCTCAAAACCTTCCTATTCCAGCAGGCATTCCCCGAATAAATATCCTGTGGGCCTCCCTCCTCTTCCATGGCCATGAGGTTGGGCTATAGGGGCTTTTTATTTGTTATTGTGTTTTATGGTTTTTAACTTTTCCTGCACTGTATGTATTTTAATCTTGTTGTTAGCCGCCCTGATCCCTGGAAGGGCGGGATAAAAATAAAATTTTTATTATTATTATTATTATTAAATGGGGCTACTCTACTTGGGATAATCAATAGGATTCCAGCCATTTTTATTTATTCACAATTTTCATGCAAGCTCCCCATGTATATTTCTGTGCAGAATAATTTCCTGAAATAGTTCAAGATGTGCAAATACCAGGCAAGAACTGCGCAGAAATATTCGTTTTCTCATGCAGCAATGAGAATAGTACTGGAATTGGTTATCTCTTCATGGGAGGACATGCCTAATACTAGCATGAATGTAACTTTCTTCATAAGCAACATAACTGGGGACAAGCAATCATGGAACCAGGAGGTGGCAGTGCTGTAAAATATTTGTTGTCAAAATGCAGCACAACCGCTAAACTGTAGGCATATTTATTTAGACGTGTTCCTAACAGAATTCCATGGGTCTACTTCCTAAATAAATGTGAATGGGCTTGTGGCATTAGTTTACATTGTGTGGAATATGATGGTAGAAAGAATCTGATGATCTTGCAATGGACTGTCTGTTCCTCTCTTAATATAAATATAAATGTTCAATTCCCCTCTTTTGGGGTAGGGAATGCCAGCTCTAAATAGAACTGTTAGAGGGAGCCCTATGATCCACAACTCAGACAAAAGGATGGAACATAATTTGGAATCATGCATTCAGCATTCATATATATATATATATATATATATATATATCTTCAATTGCTGGGGCCCAAGAAAGCTCACAACATGATTTTTAAAAGCAGATTCAGCTAGCAACCCAACAGGTTGTAAGATTAAAATGCAATCAAACACCCCATCACAGGGGTTCACAAGCTGGTGTGCCCACATCCCTACGATGTGTGAGATGAGATTTCGGGGTGAGACAAAGATACTTGCATGAATCTGGATTAGGTTCTCTTTTGTCAGTCAAGACAAACTCTAGGAATTTCTTGCAGTCAGCAAGAAAGGTCCACATTTTGACAAAATCATGAATGGAAATCAGGAGCAAAGTAGTCAGTGAATTTTATGTTCACAGCTGGGATTGATTTTAGAATTGGGATTCATGTTTACAATATTTTTCTGAATAAATTACAATCTAATTATTCAATTTAGATTTGCATTTATGCACTGAGTTAAAATCATATTTCTTTAAATTCAGTTTGTTCACCAGCAGTATTGTATGTGGATTAATCTATGGTTTACTTTTGTAGGAGGTGCAGATATTAATCAAACACTTCCTAGAGGTATTGGGCATAGAAAAGGTTGGGAACCACTGCCCTGTCATATTAAAATAAAGTCAAAAGTACATGGTTGCAGAAAAGAAAAGCAAAAGCAATAGTATGCCCCACTAAAATTTCCTTCCTCCTAGACAGGCAGCTGCCCAAAGCCTGCCTTAATAAAAGGTCTTTGCCTGCCATTGGAAAGATAACAATGAGGAAGCAAGTCTAGCCTCTCTTGAGAAGTTCCATAATCTGGGAACAACCATAGGGGAGGTCCTGTCTAGTTTCCTTACCAAACATTCCTGTAAGTGGCAAAACCAAGAAAAAGAACTCCCTGCAGATTTTTAAAATCTATATGGAGAGAGATGGTCCTTCAAATCTCCTGGGCCCAAATCATACAGTAGGCCCTTGGTATCCACTGGGATTTGGTTCCACAGTGACCAAAATCCATGGATGCTCAAGTCCCATTATATACACTCTCAATGGCAATGGGCAGCATAATGGAACATACGTGTGAACAGTTGTTCAACTTGCTCTGGAGTGCCCAGGTAATATGAGAATTGGGGGCCAGAATCCTCCAGGCTGGTCCCAGAGCATTATGACCTGTGTGGATGCAGCCTCCAAAGCCCCAGAGGTGAGAAGCTACTCCATGATCCAACACCTTTTTATAATACAGCAGGTTTTTTTTTTAAAAAAAGGAAAAGTTCATACAGATTAAAATAAAAACTGCAGACAATATACAGTGGTACCCCGGGATACGAAATACCCACGTTACGAAATTTCCGGGTTACGAAAAAAATCCATTGAAAATAATTGTTCCGGGTTACGAAGGTTATTTCGGGTTACGAAAAATTTTTTTGGTGCTTTTCGGCGCTTTTTCGCACGAAATCGCGGCTTTTCCCCATTAGCGGCGTTATGGCATTTCGGCTTGCGAGGCTTTTCAGGTTACGAAAGCGGCGCGGAACGAATTAATTTCGTAACCCGAGGGAGCACTGTATAACTTTGTGGTGTACTACAAGGAAAGCCACAAGGATTTTATGAGCACTAACTCTCATGGGTGATTGAGTAGTCTGGGATAATCCATTTCAATTAAGATTTTGTCCTAAAGGAAAAGACAGAACTTTGTGAACCTGACATGGAAAATCAGGTCATTCATGTCTGCTCAATAAATGTATCCAAGCGAGGATCTGCTCTGAGAGAAACAGCTTCAGAGTGGTTAAATCACTGTGGCAAGAATGCATGTAGCTTAGTGGTTTGTGTGTATCTTAGAAACGCTTGGATCTGTGGGCATTTCTCTCCATAGGCTAATATCATGGCTTGCTTTTATCCGAACCAGTAATTTTTGTGTGGCTTTAACCTTTTTTTTAATTTGGCAGCAGCTAAAAGATGGATTGGGTTTGTTCTGAGGTATTTTTAAAAGCTGTTAAAGAACACATGGAATTTGCCAACATATTACTTACAACCTTAGAATTGTCAGCCTTTTTTGGAAAGGGGTGTGGCTGCTGAAATGTGGTACATCAAACAGTCCACTGCGAGTCATGTAGATTTCCAATAGGAACAGAAAACTGAGATAAATAGCTTGGGTTTTTTGTATTGCCAGGAGATTTTTAGGTAGTTTCAAAAGGTAAATTTGTGTGCTTAATATAAGTGGCTGACTTTCTCTAGTTGTTTTACATGTTTTACAGTTTGCACTCCTCCCTTTTTCTTGTGCAGTTCTTTTAAAATATTCTGTACTGCAGTAATTGATTGGGTTGCTGACAGTAACAATGTTGAAATTCAAAGAACTCGTTAAAATTCACATCTTTTGTTCCCAGATGAAGCAAGCAGAGGTTTCTTGAAAACAATCCATCATGGGAATTTATCACACGGGAGGAATTTCTCTTAATTTCAAATGAAAAGAAAGTGGAGCCAAAATGCTTTCATGTGAATTCGCTAGTTCAGCGATTTTATGTGAATTCGATTTGCGTTCGAAATGACTTCCCATTTCCCAGAAATAGCTTGCTATTGCCCGAAATTGTATGTGGTAGTCTATCATGCAATAACATGAAACCCCATGATTGTGTTCAGACTGACTTCCCATTGCCCGAAATTGTGTGTGGTAGTCTATCGCACAATAACGTTAAACCCCATGATTGCATTCAGATTGCCATTGGATTATACTCCAGTTTCCCTCATCTGATAAACTCCAGGCTTTTTCTGTGGTTGGGAGAAAGTCTTCCAGTCTGTGAGGTGGACTTGTTGCATGCTCTCCAACATTTCACAGATTAAAAATAGGACATGTGTACAAGCAACACCAAAGTTGGTCAAGATGGTAAAAATTATTCATGAGGAAGAACACACACACACTCGGAGAGACTGCAGCAGCTTGCCTTTGCCAGAACCTACAGGGAAGGGCAAGACCCCATCTTTCCTCTCCTCTCATCCCTGCTGAGTTAACTTTGTGTCAGCTACTCTGAAATCATTTTGCGGCAACAGAAGTAAACTGAGGACAAAGGGAGAAAGTCGGAGGAGGAGACGGAACTGAGACATTTTAAAACCAAGTGAAAAAGTGAAATGACAGAGGACTGAGACTGTCCCTGTCAGATCAGGACAGTCAGAGTATGTCTTGTAGGCTTTGTACAAACAAGCAACTATGGATGACAAGTAAGATTCAACAGTTCCCTGTTGTATGAAAATAATCTGGGCAATAACCATACAAATGTGCCAACAACCATGGCCAAAAAATTTTATGGCCATTACAGATGTGTAACCTGGAGTTACTCACATATGACTGTTACATATTCACTGGCCCTATGTAGCCCTTGATCTACAGCAATTGAAGTAAGCTGAATACAAAGGGGGAAATGGGGAGAGGAGAGAGAAACTGGAACATTTTAAAAGCAGCTTTAAAAATGAGACAAATTAGGATTGATTGGGACTGTCCCTGCCAAATTGGGACAATTGGAGGGTATTCAATTCCTGGACAATGGGATGCTAATGCTTATTAGCATTAGGCTTGGGAACTGGGTGGATTATGAATAAACACATATTAAAACTGCCACATTTCCATAAGTGTACTGCAGGTTTGGAATAGCAGAGTGGAGTTCAAAAGACAAATGACCACACTTTTTTGCAGAAACCTTCACCGCTACTGTCATAATCTTCATCTTTACAAGGAAAACTCTTCCTATCCAACAAATGCCTTCTATCTGAGCCCAATTTAAGAAGCACTGTTTCAGCTACTAATCAATAGTGTGACTTCAGGCAACTGCCACATCACACTGTTGCCTTGAACTGATTTTCCTAAGCTTTCTGCTGATGAAATCTGCATTTTTGTCTCTTGCTGTTATGGCAGACATGCTGTTGCTTATATGGCAGTGAAATGTGCACTTAATTACATCTTTTCTGAAAACCATTTTCAATAAAGAATGTTGATTATGAGGAAATCTTAACTGTTGGGCACATTCTTTGAAAGTAACATGTGTGTTGTGTGCATTCATGTCATTTCTGACTTATGGATACCCTAAAATTCATGGGGTGTTCTTGGCAAGATTTGTTCAGAAGAGCATTACCATTGCCTTCCCCTGAAGCTGAGAGAATGTGACTCGCCCAAGGTTACCCACTGGGTTTCATGGCCGAGTGTGTGTATGTAATAATAATAATAATAATAATAATAATAATAATAATAATAATAATTTTTATTTCTATCTTCCCGCCTCTCCCAATGGATTGAGGCGGGATCACAGCAGAGTTAAAATTACACTTACAATATTGCAGCATTAGATATTGCACAATTAAAACCACAGCTAAAAATATAAAAACATAAGAACATAAAAGCATAGAAACATAAAAACATAAAACATCAATCAATCACGGGGTCAGCTGTTCTCGTTCCATACTAGTGGTCTTCATAGGAGGTCAGGAGGGTATGCGCAGCGAAAGAGCTCTGTCTTTATCGCCTTCTTGAAAGTTTCCAAGGATGTGACAAGGCGAGTCTCCTCTGGGAGTCCATTCCATAGTCTAGGGCAGGGGTAGGCAACCTTTTTGAGCCAGGGGCCGGGTTGCTGTCCCTCAGACAACTGGGGGGCCGAAGCCAAAAAATAAATAATTAAATAATTTTAAAATTTTAATTAAATAAATAAACCGGGACAAATGTAGGACAAAATTTTCAAATGGAGGAGACATTTTTTTAAAAATGGAGGGCACGCAAAAAAAAAATTGCTGATTTTTAAAAAATGTTAATATAAATGCATGTTTTGGAGGCTTCTATAGACAATTGCCCCCCTTGCCCGCCGCTTGCCCCCCTTGCCTGCCACTTGCCCCCCCTTGCCCGCCTCCTCCTGATAGGCCAAAGGCTCCAGCGGCAATCGGCGGCAGGACCGGGCTGGGGCCAGTCCCAAGGCCTTGCCGGGCCGCATCCGGCCCATGGGCCGCAGGTTGCCTACACCTGGTCTAGGGGCAGCTATACTGAATGCCTTTTGGGAAGTAGAAACATGTTTGGATGCTGGTATCTCCAACAGGTTCTTCCCACTTGTTCTAAGAGTGCATGGCGGATTGTATAGGGATATGCATTCCCATAAGTAACCCAGACCCAAGCCATGTAGGGCTTTAATGATAATAACCAACACTTTGTACTGTGCCCGGAAGCTAATTGGGAGCCAGTGTAGATCTTTCAAAATGGGTGCTATATGGGCAAGTCTCAAAGAACTAGTGACCAACCTGGCTGCCGCATTTTGCACTAATTGAAGCTTCCGAAATTGATACATGGGTAGCCCCATGTAGACCGCATTACAGAAATCGAGACGAGAGATTACCAGAGCATGTACTACAGCTTCAAGGTCCCTTCGGTTGAGGTAGGGTCACATTTGGCGTATCAACCAAAGTTGGTACCAAGCACTTCTGGCTGTCGCATCCACTTGAAATGACAAACGTAGAGATGGATCCAGAAGTACTCCCAAACTGTGAACTTCATCCTTCAGGGGAAGTGTGATCCCATTAAGGAGTGGTGGACAAATTTCCCTCCCTGGACCTAAGGAACCTATGGTAAGTACCTCCATTTTCTCTGGATTCAGCTTGAGTTTGTTTTTCCTCATCCAGCCCATTACTGACTCAAGGCAGGAATTCAGAGGGGAGAAGTCATCCTTAGTCACTGTAGCAGTCGGGGACATAGAGAAACATATTTGGGTGTCATCAGTATACTGATAACCCCGCGCCTCATGTCTCTGGATGATCTCTCCCAGCGGTTTCATGTAAATGTTAAATAGCATGGGGGACAGAATGGCACCTTAGGGGACACCAGATGTAAGCTCTTTTCTAGAAGAGCAACTGTCCCCCAGCCTCACCATCTGGGACCTGCCCAAGAGGTAGGATCGGAGCCACTGGAGCGCAGTGCCCGCTATACCCAACTCCCACAGGCGTTCCAGAAGGATACCATGGTCGATGGTGTCGAAAGCCACTGAGATGTCCAAGAGCACTAACAGGCTCACACTTCCCCTGTCTGTGCCTAGACGGAGGTCATCAATTAAGGCGACCATGGCTGTCTCCACTCCATATCCCGCCCAGAAGCCAGTTTGAAATGGGTCCAGATAATCTTCAAATTGTACCTTCAAATTGCCTGGTGACTTATGGTAACTCCATGAATTTCATATGGTTTCCCTGTTGTTGTTGTTGTTGTTGTTGTTGTTGTGTGCCTTCAAGTAATTTTCAACTTATGGCAACCCTAAGGAGAACCTATCATGGGGTTTTCTTGGCAAGATTTTTTCAGAAGAGGTTTATCATTGTCTTCCCCCGAGGCTGAGAGAGTATGGCTTGCCCAAGGCCATCCAATTGGTTTCATGGCTGAACAGGGAATCAAACTTTAGCAGTTCAACTGTTACCAGAGTAACAGTCCAACATTCAAACCACTTTGCCACACAAAAGTACTTCCTGATTCTAAAAACATTTCTTTCCTAAGAAAAGAAGCCTATGGCCGTAAATCAAGTAACTGGCCATTGCTTTATACAGTATGCCTGCTATGCAGTTTCTTGTATCACATAACATGTGCTTTATGAAATTATATTGTCTATTGTGATGCCCTTGGTTCCAGCTGCAAAGTTAGCATCCAAATTTAGCAGGAAAAGTGGAATCTAACAGGAAAATGTCTCCAAGTTCTGCAGATGTCTCTTACCAGCTTCCAGTTTCTGAAAAGAGCGTCCACTGTGGTCTTGACCCAGGCAAAGTACATGGCTGTGCTCAGCTGTTAGAAAGCTGTGGCATTTCAGGCCAATGTTACTGATGTGGTTAGAGAAGTAGACACAGGACCCACTTAAGACTGAGCAACTGCTGTACACTTACAATGTTGTCTCCACCTTGTATGTTAAAATTAAAGACTGCTTTTTCCACTTTGGGATGCGTACCACAGACTTCTGTCATCTGAGTAACTTTCACTGGCTCGGTGCATATACAAGAATGCTTCATCACAAAAATCATAGTTTGGCCATGAGGAGAGCCTATGCATGCCTCCTTCTTCTTCTCTTCTGCTGAGTGTTGGACTACAACTCTGAAGACAAGGGTTTGAATCCCTGCTGAACTATGAAACCCACTGGGTCACCTTGGGCAAGTCACACACTCTCAGCCTCAGAGGGTGGCAATGGCAAGCTCCCTTTCAAGAAATTTGCTAAGAAAACCTGATATATGACTTTAGGGTCAGAAATCACTTGAAGACACACAACAACAACCCCAAACATTTGTTTGTTTTGTCTTTTGGTCAAGGCTGGCTTATTTTAAACACTAGCTTAGTTTCCAGTGGTGGAATGCTACAGAAGACAAATTCAACAAATGGGGGCAGTCACTAGAGTTTTTAGATCTCAGGATTGGCTGAGATTGGCTGAGGAATGTTTGGCCCCAAGTCTCAGGTCTTGGCCTCCGTTCCCCAGTCCTCTGAGCAAGGAGGAGGCATCTCATGGTGGGGGCATTGCCTTGAAAAGGTGGTGGAGTGCTACAGAAGCCAAAACCTATAAGCAGGGTGCAATCACTAGGGTTTCCAAATCTGAGGGCTAACATATTATCTTCATCTTATTGGATTTGTTATTTTTTTATTTGTACAGTATCCTCTGGGCAACTATAGTTTTAATGTTTCATGCTTAAAGACATCACTGAGATCTGACCCATGTAACGTCACCTTTGTAATATCACAAGGGACTGCTGTGATATTACTAGAATCCCCAAGGTAGGGTTGCCATCCCGGGGGACCTCAAAACTGGGGGGAAATGTAGGACATTGTCACCTTGTCTCTAATCCAAAATGCACTGCAGAAATAAAACAATGCTGGACTGAAATGCCCAGAGTTCCTCACCAAAGCTGCATCCACACTGAGGAAAGAATCCAGTTTGAGAGTGACTTAACTGTCCTGGGTTAGTACTGGGGAATGCTGGGAATTGTAGTACATTGTGGCCCCAGAGCTATCTCTGACAGGGACTCACATAACTCTCCAAACTTAGTTGAACTGCAGTGCCCAGAATTCCTCCCCAGGTGCATCCACACTGAGGAAATGGTCCAGTTTGAGACTGCTCAGTGCTGGGGAATCCTGGGAATTGTAGTCTATTGTGGCACCAGAGCTCTCTGACAGAGAAGGCCAAATGCCTCAGACACCAGAATTCCAGAGCATTGAGCTTTGGCAGTTAAAGGGGTCTCAAAGTGCGGGGGGGGGGGGGGGGGGGGAGAAAAGCCGGGGAGTGTGAATGAGCTTGGCTGTGGGGCTGCTCCGAGAGGAGGAGGAGGAGGCGGAGGCGGAGGGAGGGAGGGAGCCAAGGGAAGTGCCAGGACCATCCGGAGCAGCCTCCTCTCTTCCACCGCTCTGCCCTCCTCAGGCAATGCCTCCGCTGTGGACTATTCAGCCTCCTTTTGTCAAAAGAGCTCTGGTGCCACAAGAAACTACACTTCCCAGAATCCTATAGCACTGAGCCATGGATGTTTAAGGGGGGAGCCTTTTGCTTTCCCAAAGCCCTTCCTATTTACAAGCAAGGCAAAAGCTCTTCCTTTACCAAGCCATTGAAAACCAACCCAAGCGGAGGGCTGATTGCTTCTTTCCCATTGGTCAGCTTCGGGATAAATTTGCATATTACAATTAAAGGTGTTTAGGGCCTCAAAAACGATACTGTGATAAAGAATTACAAGAATACTGACGCGGTTTACATTTAAAAGATGAGGCAATTAAACTCCTAGTGAAACATGAACGATTTATGGCCTTTTTTTCTTTTCTCACTGTAACCTGGAAAGTAAGGCTTCCTGAGGGTATATATACCAAGTGGGCTCACTTGGTATATAATAGCTCTGAGTGGCAGATGTTTTAAAGAGCTGCTCTCTAGGCTACGCCAGTGCGCCAAGTGGAAAGAGTGGCGCACAGCTGCGCGTGGAGGAGCGGACCCCGAACTGGGAACAAGGCATGGGGGGCCCCCAAACCGGGCCGTGACCGTGAGGGGCCCCCCAAAAGCATGATTGTGACGGGGGCCGCCGGGTTATGGCATCCCTACCCCAAGGAGTCATTGCTAGGTCTCAGGTTTTCATACTGAAATCTTGGGCCTGCCATAGTCCTAACCTGGCAATCCTAAATATCATACCATTCCCTTATTGGTAACCCTTTTATTTCTGTTCAGTCAGTCTAACGTTGCCATCCCGACAATACCTTAACTCTCATGCACTCGCCTTAAAAATTACATTCTACGATTTGTGGGTATTTTCCTGCCTTTCCGACCAACATGAGAATTCCAAAGTGGGAGAAAGGTATGAATACCTCGTAATAATAATAATAATAATAATAATAATAATTTTATTTATGTTTCCCCGCCTCTCCCAGTGGATCGAAGCGGGGTTACAGACTAAATAAAAGCACAAAGTATTTACATCAAAATTCAGTAACAAACAGCTAAAAACAATAAAATATCCAACATCAGACAATAACATTGTCCAAAAACATTTTGTAAGTACAGAATTAAATATATTCCACTCAGACAGCTGAAACCAGAAAACACAATAAAATGAATGTGAAATAAAATAGGATAATATCAAACAAGCACTTCTTGCAATGTCGATGGTATTTCTTTTCCCAACAAATCTTCCTCAAAGGAAGAAATTTACATATTCCCTAAAGAAAATCAACATATTCATAACCTGAGCAAGTTGTTACTGCTATCAACTAGTATGGGTCACTGAAAAATGGCAAGGGACATTTTTTGGGGTCCAAATATCTTACATTGGCTGTGACAAAAAGATACTCCAATGGCAAAAAATCAGTAGATTTATAACAGCTGTTTGTTTTTCTCAGCTTACTTTAGGCTTATCTGCACTGCACAGTTATATTAGTTTCATACTACTTTAACTGCCAAGTTTTCAGAAATCTCAAGCTAGAGAGTTCTAATGTTGTATTGGAGCTCTCTAGCAGAGAATTCTAGGTACCTCACCAAATATTAAATCCTAGGCTTTCCTAGCATGCAGCCCTGAAGGTAAAAGTGAAAGTATCACTCAGCTGCTTTCTGAGTAAAAGGGTAACAGCTCCCCCCTCAATTGCAGCAGCTGTTTCCCAGTAAGTAAAAATTGGTGAGCTTGGGACAGGATTCACTGCATAGAACTATAATTACTGTGTTTACACATTTATAAATCCCCAACAAGATTCCAGCCAATAATAATTGCACTGGTAAGAAATTCACAGACAATGTGGCACCCAGAAAAGATGGACATTGCTTTTGAGAATTATCTGGTGGAAATGCAGACAGATGAGTGGAGGTTGCATTCAGAAAGTTGAATACATCTCTTGATTTGTCAACAACTTCAAGCTCAGAGCTCGGAACCATACTACTCTGCAGACCTTTTTTTTCTTTACAGCTTAAGATTATTTTGCTTTATGTATTCCATTCAAAACAGCAACTGTTTGTCTAACCAAAAATTCTAAAGATTTACCTTAAGAACAAATAAAAATAATAAAACTCTCTCTAAAGTTCCATTCATGAATGGTTAAATACATTTCTGTACACAACTATTAGCACGCAACTTAGTTAGACCTACTTCTGTAAAGTGGGCCTGAAGAGCAAGATCAGAGCCCTTTCTTAATAGTTTTTCGTACAGCAAAGAAACTCAGCTTACCTTTCCTGCTTTGAATCCTTTTCCAGGATGCAGCTGAGTATTATCACACCAAAGGAGCTCCAAATTTGCCACCAATACTGCTGGCCGGGTGCAGCCTGGCTCCCACGTGCCACTTTTCAAAGCCGGAAAACTCCTGGCTTTGAAAAATGGCTGTCGAAGCATGGCTGGGACTCAAGCTGCCGCCAGACTGCACTCGGCCGGCAGAATCGGTGGCAAATTTGGAGTTCTTTTTGTGTGATAATACCTGGCAGCATCCTGGAAGAGGATTCAAACCATGAAAGGTACGCTGGGGTTTTTTTTACTGTGCGAAAAACTCTTTAGAGAAAGAAGCCTGCCTAAAGTCACTATCTTTTTGATATTCACATAACCTCCAACATTTCACAGATAAAAACTAGGACGCATGTTGCCAAGCAATATCAAATGTCAAAAGTTATATTAATGAAGAAAAACACACAAGCTAGGAGAGGCTGCAGCACTTTGCTTTTGCCTAAATCTGCTGGGAAGGGCAAGCTTCTGCCGCCTCCTGTCCTCTCCCAAATGATCATGAAGTGTAAACCACTTTTGCACTTTGAACCCAGTTTGAAGCAACTGAAGTAAGTTGAGGACAAAGTGGGAAAGTGGAGGGAGGCAAAATAAATAGTGACATTTTAAAAGCAGCTGAAAAAGTTGTATGGCAGAGGTTTAACTGGAACAGTATCTGCCAAATCAGGACAGTTGAAGCATATGTAATTGCAACATATTTCACAATAAAACACATGGATTTAGGGAATATAAAATACCACTATCTCCCTGTTAAGAAGCAGGCATTTATAATATAAGTTACAGGAGAGTGTGGAAAACAACTGCTTCCTGCCCATCACATTCCTGGTCTCTGGATAAGAGTCAGTGACCACTTATGCTAAAGATTTCCTACAGATGTTTCCAAGATCTCCAAGTTTGGCAACACTGGCAGGGCTGGTTTAATCCTCTGAACTATAAACTGCTTATAAAACCATTTGCTGTGTATATGTCAAGTAGACAGACACTCAAATTATGTGTAAGTCAAATTTTATGCTTTAAAAAAAGATTAGTCAGGAAAAATATGGGTTGTGATTTACAGCTGCCAGTCTCTTTCTCTCTAAGCAATTTCTTTGAGTTTTGTTGTGTGTTGTTAAATTGAACCTAAGGCAAATCTATCATATTAGGGTATTTCTTGATATGTTTCTTCAGATGGGTGTGTGACTTAACCAAGGTTACCCAGTAGGTGTCCATGGCCAAGCCAGGATCCAAACCCTGGCTTCCCAATGCCCTAGTTCAACGCTCATACCATTATACCACGCTGGCCTCACAATCCAATTAAGGATGTTCTTTTGTTGAACAAAAGCCCATAGAATATATGCATATAGTCATGAAGGTTAAGCGTCATGATCTAACACACCTCCAGCACAAGTTAATTGTCTGCCAGGTGCCCAATACTTCTCACTTGGATGGGTGTGCCTTAGAATTTTCATCCCTGTCCTGAGATCTTGCTTGTGACACAACAGAACTATTTCCTGCAGATTTCATTTCTATATCACCAAAATCAAGAGGCCTGTTGGCTCCTGCCACACTGCAGCATTAATGCAGTTTGACACTGTTTTAACTGTCATGGCTCTATCCTATGGAATCCTAGGATTTATATTTGATGGGGCGCCAGAGCTCTCTGACAGAGAAGGCTAAACATCTATCTCACAAAATTACAAATCCCAGAATTCCACAGCACTGAGACAAGGCAGCTAAAGTGGTGTCAAATTGCATAAATTCTGAAGTGTAGATGCAGCCTCACAGACTGCAGGAGAGTCTTCAAAAGGCAAAGCAACATTCCTCAGTCTTATTTGTTGGTCCAAAGATCTGTGGCTATATTTCTTAAATGTATCTAGAGTCCTTAGGTGGATCCCTGGTACTCAAAGACAACTTGAATCCCTCAAATGGCAGTGTGTTCTTTCCATAATTTATTTGTTTCCATCAGCTGTCGTGGACTCCTTTAAATCAGAAATTCCAGTAGGCAGATTTTGTTCTCTCCACTCACCAAATTCATTTATCAAGGTTTTTCTTTTTAATAACTTGTTGCCATTTATTAACATTTGTCCTTATACCCTCAGTTCCCTATATTGTTTATATTGTTTGGGTGGCATGAAACTATCTGGCTTGCCATTTAACAGTGTGTATGTTATCTTCATAAGCCAAGATCCTACATTACCATCTTAATTCATAATTACTGTATATATTCATGTATAAGTCTAGAACTTTTAGTCAAAAAATTGACCCCAAAAAGCTGGGTTGGCTTATCTAGGAGTCAAAAAAGGAATCAGTCTCTTTCTCTGAGTAGAGTGGCAAAAGGAGGGAGCTTAGCCCATCCCAGGTGCACCTAAAAGAAGTACCAACTCTTTCTACTCTGTCCACCATGGTTCCATTTCTGACCTTTTTGAATGCCTGGGTTGAAAAAGCACAAGCAGTTTTGCCTGCCAGAACTTTGTAAGATGTTTGGCATTGTTTTTCTTAGCTTTGGCTTTTATATCCTTAGTTACATGCCCCTACATTTTATCCTTTACTTATCCAAGGGTCAAATCAAAATCCATAATTTTTGTACCATAAACTACCCTTGACTTATACATGAGGTCAACTTATAGTTGAGTATATACAGTAAGCATCTTTTCCTGGCCCATCTGCCCTCCCAAAAACCTACCATAACAGCCTACAGCTGTTCTGAATGATAGAGATCTGTTCTGCTGGCTACTGCAGTGCAAGAAGAAATTGCAACAGTCCTGTTTCTGATCATTGCAATCTCACTTGCTAGTAGAAGTGGGCCAGAAACACAATCCTGCTGCACCCCTATCATGAGCAGAACAGTGCCATGCTTGTGAGTACATAGTAAGTCAGCCCTCTGTGTTTGCGGGTTTGACTTTTGAGGATTTGATTATTCACAAATATGATTAATATTATCATCTCTAGGAATCTTTAGGTACTCCAGTGCAACTCTGTGGTCAATGTCTACTAGAGATTGTGCTGGAGGAACTAGAGATTTCTAGAGAGAATACATCTGTAGGCATTTATAGTTCCTCCAATGCAATTCTATGATCATTTTCTGGAAGATGTTAACCACAAAGTAGCATTGGAGGACCTGCAAATGCCTACATAAATGTTTTCTCAGGTTAAAAAGTGTCTTTTTATTTGCAGTTTTTCTACTTTCAAAAGGCTCCTGTGCCTCTGACCCCAGTGAATGTGGAGTGCCCACTGTATAACTGAATGTGGAACAATTACAGATCTGTAAATCTAGGAGTCATTCAGATGTCATTTTTTAACACAACAATGCAAACCATTTCACTCTTGCATTCCAGGTTTGTTATTCACACTATAGAACTGCATTGATGTGCATATCTGCAGATTTGGTTGCTCACATGTTGCACGTATTTGAATAAAGATGGAGTCAATGATGTGAATGCAGTTGGAATACATTCCCATGTCTATTCTGGCCTTCTTGTATTGTTTATCCATACTACCGATGATGCAGATCTTTTTAAAAAACTTGGGGGGGGGGAACCAATATCAATTTTTCCTGGATTAAGTAGTTTTTTGGCAGCCCCCCCCCCCAAACTTAATCAGATGTATTCAGGATGCATGTGAACAACTGAGATTCCACCTGCATTCATCCTGGATTATTTTTAAAGTGTGAATAACCCCTAGATTATAATTCTGTAATTGCAATACAAGGTGCCAAATAGCCGCCACCGCTGTCTCCTCCTCCTCCTCCTCCTCCTCCTCCTCCTCGAGTAACCTTGCATTAGCAAACCCAACTTCAAAAAAAGTACTTGAATATATGAAAAATGCTTGTTTGGGAACTTTCTGATTTAAAGGATCATTAAATATTTACCTCATTTTTGGTCCAACCTACAGAGAGAAAGGTGGTACATGTTTCTCCTTTCTTTTATTCTCACATGAACTGTTGTCATGTAAAATAGGCTAGGAGATGATGATTGGCCATACTTAGATGAAGAGGCATTCTTAGAAAATAAAAATAGTGGATGGCTGCAGCCCAGCTGTTGGTTTTCAAACATGCCCAGCTGCTCCAGGAAAAAAAAAGAGGGCAGGGAGGAGGGAGGCCACTTCTCAGAGTTTCACCACTTGGTCTTCTGTGAAATTGGTATTTTCTTATGCTTTGTGAGAACAAAATATATGCTGGCATTTGGGACTCAGAACCCAGCTCTGCCTTGTACACACCTTCTTGACTATATTACTTGTCTCCAAGCTTCACTACTTTGCCGGCCGCAAAATTGTTGTGTTCAAAACTATAGGTTCAAAAGTGCAGACCTCACCTCTACTCTGCACTTTACATTCTTGGCAAGATATCTTTCTTCTAGCCATCTGGGAAACTGACATTTTGTGACTGTCTCTGCTCATCACCGCATCCATTTTGTGAATAGGCAAGGGCAGGCCCTCTACTTCACATTTTTATCTCATGACATTCTTTTAAACTTCCACATGCGTCCACAGGTGCATAAAGATTGGAAGACTGTGTGGTAGCATTAATAGCTCATACATAATGTTTCATCCTCACATTTTGATTTAAAATATTAACTGCACCATCTATCCCTGTATGTAGTGCTTTCTACATACTTTTGTTCCGAAGTTGTTGCTTGTCCACTTTAACATGTCAGCCATCTTGCAAAACCGCCTTGAAAAGAGGTTAGATAATTCATACAACCAAACGAGCCTTTCTGCCTAAGTTAAATGTGTTCCTCCATGGGCCTCAAACACACATAGGTTTTTTGGTTCCCAGTACATCTTTGTTTTTGTTTTGTTTTTAAACAGAGGTCATGGCAGATCCTAGGTTACAAAAGGCCTTTCCAAAATCGTACAAACTTGTATTTTGAACTGGGGAAATTGTTCATGTTGAATGTTTTCTTCCTCTCCGTCTGTTATTTGTTTAGAATAATAACTCAGTAGTATTTTTGGAAATTAAGCACAATTGTTTTTGAATTCAGCTTCATGCATTATTCATGTAATTTTAATAAACACTTGTTTAATAAAACATGAAAGTAAAGCTTGAATAGGCTTAATTTCAAATGAAAGCTAGAAGAGCATTTAGAACTAATTGATTCCATAATTTTCGTTATTTTCTTTTACATTATCTGCCATTTAAAAGCTTAGACACCTGAAAATATTTTTTCTTATCTTCTATGAACTATAAGCGAGGCCTCTCCCCACCTCGGTTTGTCAGTTATTTGAGAATGCAATGGTGGTTTTATGAGTTCCTCTTTGTACTTTGTATGTGAGAAGGGATACCCTATTAAAAACACAAATATTCAGCATGAAAGTAGGGCTTCCAGAGACCATGGGAGACATCCTCTGGCCAGACTGAGAGCTACAGTAAACCGTCTTACTTCAGGCATTAAATGCTGGGAACAGGAAAGAAGCAGTGTGGGGGAAAGGAAACTTTTTGGACTACTATTCACAGAATTGCCCCAGTCAACATGGTTTGGGGAGCTGAAGTCCCTAAAAAGAGCACATGTAGTGCAGGGGTTTCAGTGGAATGAGAATTCCAGGAGACCAAGTCACACTCTCTCATCCTCAGAGAAAAGAAATAGGAAATCTCCTCTTGCTAAATCAGGTCAATAAAGTGTTATGATAGGATCACCCTAAGACCTTATCACATTGTTAAACAAACCAGGCAGGCAAATAAAAAGGTGTGTGTTCTTTTTTTATCCTTCCGCATGATGTTGTTCTCCTTTGTTCTCTTCTGGTTGTAAAACCGTGGGAGAGGGTCATAAAAGTGACCCATTTGCCAAGGTGAAATAATCCATTTGGCAAAAATTATGCTTTTACATCTTGAAGCAAACAAGAGTCATGGGGAGGGAGGAAAAAAACCACACACATATTTTTGTTTGTCTGCCCCATTTGTTAATAATTCGATACGGCTCCCAGTAAGAGGCAACTTGAAACATAACAGCAAAATCTAAAAAAACCTTTAACTTTCCCCAAGTTCTGGTGTTAGCCAGCTTTACCTGCATACCCTAAGTGAACCTGCTACCCTCAGATACCTTGTTCTGTCACTTATGTTATTTTTCTAGTCCATGTCCACAGTTTGGATGAAGGGCTCTTGTCCTTACTGCAAGTACCAAGAAGATTTGGCCCAAATAAATAACAAATAGCAGCTGCTCCTCCATATCCATGGATTCTGCAGCCATGGATTCCACCATATACTGTTGAAAAAATATTTTTAAAGCATCCAAAAAGTAAAGCTTGGATGGACACCATTTTTCTATGTCATTATAGCTAATGAGACCTGAGCATCCATGGACTTTGGTATCCCCCAGGGAAAGAGGAGGGTGTCTAGGAACCAAACAGACAACATTTTACTTTTATTTAGTTGGCAATTACTCTTTTCTTGGCTACCGAAGGTTAAGTACTGTCTTCACCTTCCTTACGTCTTGGTATCATTTTAAAATATCCTTTGTCACAACATGGCAATACGTATATATAAATATGTATATTTTTCCGTTGTTCAAGAGAAAGTCAATGCTTCTTGTTTTGCTGCACTGCTCTTAAACCTCCACTTGCAGCAGGGCAGAGAGTCTCGATGTAGTTGTCTAGGCAATGATGACACATTACCTGACAGGATGTCTTTCACAGGGTTTTCATAGGCAACAGGGTGGTAAATCATGAAGCATTTACATTCATGCTATTTTGAGGCTACAGCAGTGCGATTTTGCCTGAGCCTATTGGGAAAGGCAAGATGCCACTCTCATCCTTCCATTTCCATTCTGAAGGAATGGTTCTTGGGCACTCTCCTCTTGCCTTTGGTCAAGCCAATTTTACTGGAGTTTATATTTTTCAAAACTCTAGATCTTGGGAAAATTATGTTTGGACTACAGCTCCCAGATTCTGCTAGCCAACAGGTCTATGTCTGTGGCCTTGTCTGCACTGACCAGGATACTCTGTGCATCATCTGGACAGGACACCAGAAAGGGGAGAATGGCCTTTTGGCCTGAGGAGGCACAAGCAGTTATTTGCAGTTGGTTTGATTGTTACAAATACCTGTAAAAGTAGTAGGCAGTTTGCATTTAGTTTTTTACCCAAAGCCCAAGAAACAATCACTCATTCCTCACTGGGGTTTTCTGGGAGTTGTAGTCAAAAGGTTTTTCCCCCCAGTTTTCCAAAATTCTGTTTACTGAAAAAAGTATTAGGACTACATTCACTTCAGTATTCCATAGGACTTTATCACACAGGGAAAATTGGAACTATGAATGGGATTATCCCGTGAAAATTGTGCGTTCACAATTAAGATTTTCACATGACGTTGTGATTAAAAGGCCATTAATCCCCCAAATTCCTGTGAATATCACGCAATTGCAATAAAGCTTTTCACACAACATTGCATTGAAAAGTGATTAAAGTGTCATTAACCCATAAATAACCATGCAATAAACAGCAACAAAACATTCATGGGAAAATCCTGAAAATGCTTTCTTGCTGTCTATTGCCCGGTTATTCCCAGGATAATGGCTCTTTTGATGCATTGTGTCTGAAAATCTTAATTGTAATTTAATAGCAATTGCTTGTTTTTCACGGAATAAACCCCATTTAAACTTCCAATTTTTCTCCATGTGATAAAGTCCATAGGTAAAAACTAGGATACGTGTGACCAAACAACTTTAGAGTGCCATGAAGACAACAAAAGTTATTAATGAGGAAGAAAAGGCACGTTAGGAGAGTCTGCTACAGTTTTCTTTTGCCTGAGCCTACTGGGAAGTTCAAGATTCCATCACCTCCTCTACTACTTTTTGGGTCAATTGAGTTAAAACTACTTTAAAATCGGTTTGCAACAATTGAAGGAAGCTAAGGCCAAAGGGAGGAAATGGGAGGAGGAGGGAGAAACTGGGACCTTTTATAAAAAGCTTGAAAAGTGGGATATAGAGGATGAATGAAGACTTTCCCTGTCAAATCAGGACAATTGGATGGTATACTCTGGCAAAAGGCAAGGCCTCCTTCTTTCGGGGATGCAAGACCACAGGTGACAAAACAAACAAAATATACCTCCCAGGAGCCCTGGTGGCGCAGTGGTTAAATGCCTGTACTGCAGCCATTCACTCAAAACCACAAGGTTGCGAGTTCAAGACCAGCAAAAGGGCCCAAGCTCGACTCAGGCTTGCATCCTTCCGAGGTCGCTAAAATGAGTACCCAGACTGTTGGGGGCAAATTAGCTTACTTGCTTATTAGCTTACTTGCTGTTCACCGCTATGATCTTTGGAATAGCAGTATATAAATAAAACAAATTATTATTATTATTATTAATTGGGAGGAGGCTTTAACCACACCACAGCATCAGCACGAATCTGCAAGCCCTTTAATTATATTTATTTTATTTTCCTTATATTTATATCCTGACTTTACTTTCACTGTGGAACTTGAGATGCTGCACAAAGGATTTCAGGCAATCTCCCATCTAGTCCCTGATCAGACCCAGACTGCCTGACTTTAGAAAGATTTATGAATCGTGTGCCACCTTTTCAGACCACACCTTAGGACTGCAGAAATCAATAGTTCCTATTCAGTGTGTGTTCTGGAATCAGTTTAGCTGCTTCTCCCATATATGCCAGGTTTTGTTTTACTTTTTTTTTTAAAGAAAATGTCCTCAAAACTAACTCCAGATGAGGATTAGGCTTCAGTGAATAATCTAGGCCTGCCTTTGGCAAATATCTGCTACAGAGGTTTTCATAAGATTTACATAAATCTAGGCAAAATAAACGGACCCCTTTTAAGAATTTAAATAAAGCCAGAATAGACTTTCGGAGCATTGCTAGTCAGCTATGCAAGCTTGGTTCATCAGTACAAATACAGTTCCATTAAATCTACTGTTTCCTGTTGCTTGAACTAACATGCTCCAAGGGAGCAGGGTAAAGGGCCAATTAATGGTAGAGAACTACCATTCTTTTTACTGCCTATGAGAGCTGCTGAATGCCAGACTGAAAGACCACAGCTGTAGTTCTTCCATCATTACCCTACTGGGTTAAGAACATTTCCCATTAAAGTGTATATTACTGTGTAGCTGAGAGAAACAGATCAAAATTACAAGTGCAGAATGGAAACTGTACTGTAAAAACTGGACATAAAGCATGAACCTTCTTTATGTGAAAAAACAATTCTTGACCTCCGCCAATGTTTAAACATGTATTTTAATCACAGTTGAATGAATGGAATTTCTTGCCAGTTCATTCAAGGTAACTGACCAGTCTAAATGTTCAGTAAAAGGCAGGAATAATGCAATTTGTCTGTGAAGGAATGAGCTTCTAACATTAAAGGAATGGCAGGGGCAGGCTGTGTGGTCTGACCCCATGTTACCACAACATGAAACAGAATGGATTTCAAGGCGCATTAGCATTGTGGCTCAGTATTCTCTAAGCCTTAAATTCTAAGGTGAACTTTAAAAGTGTGCAAAAATCAACATCCTTAGATTAGAGGAGGGGAAAATGCAGCCCACAGGGCACATGCAGTCCTTGGGACTCCTAAGTGTGGCCCCAGAAGCCCCCTAGAAGCCCAAAGACTCCAAAAATAATGAAAATTCAGGTTGATTTTCATGCACTTTTGTGTCCCAAAGCCAGTCTAAATCAGCCCAAACCACAGTGGTTTGCTTCCTCTAACCTCCCTCCACCCCCCAAAAAGGGGGGGGGAAAGAAGCAAAAACACCCACACCCCAAACCTCCCCAAAAAACAGAGGAGAAAGTGCCCAAAAAGCAGCCAGAATGCCAGCCAGAAATGATGTTGCATCATTTCAGATGTGCTGCAATGCCCTGGTGCAGCCTGCTGGATGATCACATGGTGATAAAATGGTTCCCACCCCTACGCAGTTGCCCACCCCGGCTTTACAGTGTAGTGTTCTGCTGTCTACTCTCACATTTTAATTTAATTAATTAATAAAGAATTTCAAGGGCTTCATTCAAGCAGCTAATATTTCATTAATGGTTGTAGTTTACTTGAAATATATTTTCTCTTTTAGTTGTATACTGTAGGACCATCTAATGTGGAGTTCCGGCACACCCTCTAAAAAAGAAAACCTTTAAAAGTTATCAAGTTATCCATGAAACTTTAGCAGCTTTGGAGATTAGTGCACTGGCTTTTACTCCCGTGCTAGGCATGGGATGTAAACACACAGGGACAAGTTTTTTTACACAGCTCCATCTCCAGGATGGATTTTCCTGTTCTTTAAAAGGTCCAGGAAAAGCCCAGGTTGGGCACAGGATGAGTACTGTCCAAAGATGGAGCTGTGCAATAGAATCCATTGCTGTTCATTTACATCCCATGCCTAGCGCAGGAATAAAACCTGGTGCGCTAATCTCCTTTGTTGTAGGGAATAAGATACCTGAGCTCAGAACCAATATATTATCTGCCCTTATCTTACTGCTTGGCATTAGAAAGTCATTTACCTCTAACTTTCCCATCAGCCTTGTGACATAGAATAAAAATAACCTAAATCCTATTGTTAGTCTAGCTAAAGTGGACCCATTAAATCAAGTGGATTTACCTACATTTTGATCCACCATTCAACTGTTGATTCAATGGATCTACTATAATTGGGACCAGTCAGGAGTGCAGCTACAATGACAGGAAAACCTGCCTTACCTACAGGTTACACCATGACCACATACATGTCCTCACAATCACCACACACACCAAGGCATGTTTGGAAGCACTGGTCACATACGCTCCCAATCAAATTCACCACAGTCCAATAAATCACAATGTGTGTGAATATGACATGGCCATTCTGGTTTTCCACCTCCCCGCTCCTGCATATAAACGTACATATTTCCAAATATCTCTCTCCAGACTTATATCAACATCACTGGAGTGCAGTTCACATGTCTGTGTAAATATCCAAATTTTCCTTTCAAAACTAGGATAAATCATCTCCCCCCCCCCCACTGGATTGAAGCCCTGAGGTGATGAAAAGGCCCAGATTTCACAACAGCAACAGCAATAGAAATACATTTACATTTCTGTACTGCTTAATAGTGAACTAGCACTCTCTAAGCAGTTCACAATCTGTAAGTGAATTGCCTCCAATAAGCTGGGTATTCATTTCAAAAGGATGGAAGGCTGAGTCAACCTTGGAGCCCTGGGATGAAACTCACAACTTTGTGGCTGCAGTACCAGCTTTTAACATCTGGCCGCTGAATCATCTTATATATCATTTGGACAGCTTGCTGTGATAATTAGGTAAGACCTTTTATTTGTCCAGTGTAGACACATCCAGAAAATAATTCAAAACTTTGAGAAAACAGGATTTCATATGTCATTAGCCAGAACTGGTGTGTGGTTTCTTAAGATGATGGCTGGACTTCTATAGAATACTCTTATCTTGAGCAGACTGATTGAATTGATCCTTGAATGGTGAGTCAACACATAGGTAACTCTCTATTTTACTTGGAACTAATAAAGGTTCATTTATGGGTGCTTACATGCATTTAATGCTAGTGGCATGCCTATCATTACAGACTTTATACATACTGTATGCTAGCTGAGACCAGTTTAGGGCCCTTTCACACTCCACTGTTATAACACTACAATTCCACTTTAACTGCCACAGTAACATCCTATGGAATCCTGGGATTTGCAGTTTAAGGAGGGGCATTTAGAATTCTCAACACAAAAGCTCCTCTTGCGCCTTAGCTGAACTGCATCTCCCAGGATTCCAGGGGGTGCAGCCATGGCAATTAAAGTGAAATCATTATGTTATAACTGTGTAGTGTGAAAGGGCCCTCAGAGTGATGAGGGGACTTGCAAGTATACTGGTGATCTAGCCAGAAACTCAAATTTTTCCTTCTTCATTTTAGCAAAATTAAGTTCAACACTTTTGGAGAAAAAACAATTGTGGGAAATATTAATGCTCTGGCACATGATGCAAAAATGTTTCTGTGTTGCCACAGATTATCAAGGAATGTCAGTGATTTCAGTATACCTCTAATCCTGGTGTATAGTTTGCTGTGGCAAGTTGTTATTGAATGTTTAAACTGTGATGTTGTCTTTTGCAGAAAATGCTGCTAGGAAGGAGCTCAGGTGCCACAACAAACTACAACTCCCAAAATCCCATAGCATTGAGCAATGGCAGTTAAAGTGGTGTAAAAATGGATTATTTCTGCAGTGCAGATGTATCTGTAGTAAAACAACAACAACAACAACAACAACAAATTATTTATTTATATCCCGCCTTTTCCTTTTTGAAGATCGAGGCAGGTAACAACAAAGGTTAATACAATACTGTACAAAATAGTCAAAAAAGACATGAAGCCTGTTGGTAGTTTCACTTGGAATAAATCCACTAAAACAATGGTGAGTCGATAATTTAGTAAACCTCACTGGTTCAATGGGCCTACTTCAGTTAGGATTCAGGCCATAGTTTAGAGTAAGAGGAAAAACAGATGGTCCCGAAGCAGTGGCTTGACGATGCCCCTTGCAGCACTGGATCGGACCCACAGCAACCGCACACCACGGGCCCAATCTGGTGCTTTGCTGGCCCTAAAAGAAGCAGCACTTTTTGGAGCCAGAAAAAGGGCACCTTTGCCACCCTAGTGGCACTTTCCGGTGTTCCTTTTGGTGTGCATCATCTGAACACTGCACCAAAGTAATGCAACAATGCCATCAGCCAACTGGGTGGCCGACCGGCATGATAGCAACTTTGGGGTGGAGTCAGAGCATGCGTCGTGCAGCCGCCACACCCCCCCCCCACTCCACTCCAACACCGGCCCTTTTGGCTGGTATGTTTAGCCTTACGAGACTCTAATCTGATTAGCCTCATATTGTCTGACAGGTAATGGCTTTCACTGCTCTCAGCCAGAGGTCATTCACATCATATATGAAAGCTAAGTGTGGGTCTGAGTTAAATATGGAGCAGCTTCCAGAAGGCAGGCCAGCCGGGTGATGAACTGTCCACCTCAAATGTGAAGAAAACTGATAGTGTGAAATAATTCTAATCTGTTTTAGTGGAGGGATTACATGCTCTGATGACATCATTTTATTTAGATTACAGAGATCATACAATGCCCCTGTTGAAATAGCTTCATTGGCTGCCAGTTTGTTTCTGGGCACAATTCAAGGTGCTGGTTATTACCTACAAAGCCCTACATGGCTCAGGTCCACACTATTTGGCAGACCGTTTCTCCTGGTATGAACTGGCTTGAACTCTGACATCCTCTGGAGAAGCCTTTCTCTCCGTCTCAACACCATCATAAACACGGTTGGTGGGGACACAAGAGAGGGCCTTCTCGATGGCTGACCCTAGACTCTGGTACTCCCTGGCCAAGGAGATCAGAATGGCTTCCTCCTTGATGGCCTTCCGCCAGCAGGTGAAGACCTACCTGTTCACACAGGCATTTAAGGAATTGCTATAAGGACAGGCTGGGATGTTCGATGTTGGACCAGTTTAAAAATTCTTTTTAATATATGTTTTTTAAAAAGTGTTTTAATGCTGTGAAACCGCTCTGAGTCCCAGTCCTGGGAAAAGAGCGGGATACAAATAAAATAAAATAAATAATTGAATTTCAGGGTATTTAAGAGCCAATGTGATGTAGTGGTTAGAGTGTTGGACTCTGGAGAGCTCAGCCATGAAAACCCACTGGGTGACCTTGGGCAAGTCACACTCTATCAACCTCAGAGAAGGGCAAAGACAAACCTCCTCTGAAGAAACTTGCCACGAAACCCCTGTGCTAGGTTCTTCTTAGGGTTGTCATGAGTCAAAAATGACTTGGAGGACACACACAACAATAAAAAGATATCTATAGTTTTAAAAGATGTCTTATATCAGGGCTGGGGAAAACATCTGTCTGAAATCAAATTAGTGAGGGACGTGGTTCTTGCCCTCACTCTGACATCTTGTGAGTTAAAAATTGGCACCTAAGAGGAGAAGGGAGTATAGCTGACACCACCAGCAATTTAGAAAGCACAGAATGCAGAGATTGTGAAAGGATGAAAAAAGTGAGCAAGGGACTTTAATGGGGGAAAGAGCCTTTTAAGGTCAAAGCCAAAAAAAATTAAATAGAGAATGTTCCGCTCAGATTCATTTTTAACCAAATTGCACAGTTTGATAATATGGGAGGCTTACTGTTTTGAACAGTGACAATAACAAGCTACGCTTCATGGACTTTGCTGAAATGAAAGGCTTGGTGTGAAATTCGATCACATCTGTGAAATATTTGAGAACTGTCTGAAGTTACCCAAGGTTGCCTTCATTGATAAAGGGCTTCTTTCTTTATTGTTTGCTCAGTCCAACTCACTCGTGGGTTCAAGGTTTATTCTTGCTTTAATGGCAGAAGTTTGAGTTTGGGATGAAACCTGACTGACTGGAGTTAGGTTCGCGGTTGTGCAACTCCCTTCTCACACTTGGCCAGCAGCAGTTCCTCTGCTCAGAAGAACAAAGTCAGGCCATCTGTTGTCTTTCAGATCAGCACCAGGCACTGCCACCAGTTGCCTCTAAATAGGTAATTCCCCTCTTTATCAGAGTTGCCAGGCACCACACTCACTTTCTGACCATTGGGTTTACACTTCTTTTCTTACTTTTGTGGTAATGCAAGAGATGCATTTCTTTGCTAAAGACCTAGTTCTTCTCAGGAGGAGTGCTTCCCATTCACTGCTACCCCTAGCCATTACCTTGGCCTCTGTTTCCATGCTGCGGTGGCTGTTTACACACACATCCCGCTGGGCCATATGGCACATCCACCACCACTGTTGCCATGGGTCATTTGCTTCTGAAGTAGGAATAAGGCACCCAGTGATGATCACATACCGGGCACCTTGTCCTGACCTCAAATGAACAAACCATGGTGATGGCAGCAGAGGCACTGGATGGCCCAGTGAGACACCCATGCAGACAGCTGCTGCAGTACAGAAATGGAGAGCTCCAGATCATTCAGGAAGATTCAGAGTAACAGGTTTTTAACATTTGTGTTACTCTTGAAATGTCCTGGTTTTGATGCAAGACATGCCGGACATTGTCGGACTGCAAACACCAGAAGTGGAGTTTGGGAGATACATCATCTGAACAGGATGGCACAGAGACAAGGCCTACATGCAGTGGTTCCAGTCTTTCCTGGAGGGGTGAACTCAGAAGGTGGGGTTGGGGAATTTCTGTTTGACCCCCTGGCCATTGGCCTATGGGAGCCCTCATGGTTCTGTTCCCCCCCCCCCCCATGAAGCCGCTGGGAGAGGTCATCCAAGGTTTTGGGGTGCGGTGTCACGAGTGTGACAACTCTATCTCTCCTTCCTATCTGACTCCAAGGAAGCTCACTCTCTGTGCTGAGCCAGTGTCTGCTGTCAGTAATGGACTAGATGAGGGCAAATTGAAACTTAATCCAGACAAGACAGAAGTGTTCCTGGTCAATTGTAAGGCAGACCAAGGAATGGGGATGTTGCCTGAGCTGGATGGGGTTACACTCCCCCTGAAATCTCAGGCTCGCAGCTTGGGTGTTCTCCTGAATTCAATTCTGAGCGTGGATGCCTGAGATTTAACAGTAGCCAGGAGTGCATTTGCAGTTAAAACTAATGTGCCAGCTGCACCCATTCCTCAAGATGTCAGATCTGGCTACACTGATACATGCCTTGATTAAATCCCATTTGGACTACTGTAATGCACTTTGTGGGGCTGCCTTTGGAAACTGTGGAATATTCAGCAGGTTCATAATGCCGCAACCAGAATGCTGACTGGGACCAATTACAGGGAATATGTAACTCCCTTGCTGAAACAGCTTCACTAACTACTAGTTCATTTCCAAGTGCTGATTATGAAGCCCTATGTGGCTTAGGTCCAAACTATTTGAGAAACCATATCTCCCCATATGAACCTACCAGAGCCCTAAGATCTTCAGGAAAAGGCTTTCTCTCAGTCTTGCCTTTATCCCAATCTCACCTGGTGAGGACATGAGAGTGAGCCTTCTCAGTGACTGCTCCCACCCTCTGGAATGTGCTTCTATGGGAAGCATGTCTGGCCCTCTCCCTGCTTGCCTTTCACCGGCAAGTAAAAATGTTTTTATTTAGGCAAGCTTTTTAAAAAACACAACAGGGCGGCTTATTTCTGGTGTGTGTTATGTTTTTAACTTTTTAATGTTTTTATGTTAACTTACGGTACATATATTTTTTTAAACAGATGATTTTAATTGATTTTTAACATTTTACTGTGTTCTTTTTAAAATGTTTTTATCTTGTAAGTCGCCTTGGGTCTCTTCCTGGGAGAAAGGTGGCACAGAAATGAAATGAAATAAAATGAATAAATAATATAATATAGCTGCATTTGCACTGCAGAAAGAATGCAATTTGACACTGCTTTAACTGCCATGGTTCAGTGCTATGTTTTGTAGTTTTGTGAGATATTTAGCCTTCTCATTTTTAAGTGCAGATGCAGCCACAGTCCTGTTTAAATAATACCTTTGCTATGTAACACATTCCTCGAATATGGACTTTTCAAGATGTTTGATTTTAATAGGAGGCCCTCCCAATACTGATGAATTACAACTCCTGTCAGCCTAGTCTAAATGGCCATTTTGGGAACTGCAGTCCAAAAACAACTTGGGGGATGTTCCCACTAGGTGAAACCCCGCGTTCTGAATCGAATCCAAGGAGTGGCGTTCCTATTAGGATCCGATTTAAACCTAGAACGGTTCTAGAGCAACCCGCCATCGTCCCCACTACAAATCGAATCATAGAGCGGAATAAAATTTTGAATCGAGTTTTCGTCATTTAATGCGCGTTAAAAAAATACTAGGGTCTGACCTACGTTTTTCCCTTGATTCGAGTTATGAACCGGAGCATTTAAATAGGAACAACAGCCTTTGAAATCGGGTTAGATGGATGGGAGGAGCGGAGTGCGATGGGGCTGGCCTTGGGGGAGTTGCCCTTTCTGTCCCCATCTGTCGTGGCTGTCGCCATTTTTGCTTCCCTCACCCCTTTGTCCGCTGTGGTCGTTCTCTTTTCCCCTTTTCTGTCTTCTCTATCCCACTTAAACTGACTGCCTTCTCCTCCTTGATTCCGTTTTCCAACCCTGGGCTTTGGATGCAGAACAGTCTCTACCCACTGAAACCCACTGCCTTCTCCTCCTTGATCCCGTTTTCCCACCCTGGGCTTTGGATGCAGAACAGTCTCTACCCACTGAAACCCACTGCCTTCTCCTCCTTGATCCCGTTTTCCAGCCCTGGGCTTTGGTTGCAGAACAGTCTCTACCCACTGAAACCCACTGCCTTCTCCTCCTTGATCCCGTTTTCCAACCCTGGGCCTTGGATGCAGAACAGTCTCTACCCACCGAAACCCACTGCCTTCTCCTCCTTGATCCGATTTGGCAAACACACACACACACACACACACACACACACACACACACTACAGACAGACAGACACAGACACACACACACACACACACGATTATATATGAATACTCACACACACACATGCATATATATATAAATGCATACAGAGACAAACATATAGGTATATATACACATATATATTTGTCTGTGTGTTTGCACACATGTATATATATGCATATGAGTGTGTGTGTGTGTGTGTGTATATATATGGTAATTATAAAGTAACAACTTTTTGAATTTATGAAAAAACCCTCATCTGTAGTTCCAAACCCACTGTAGAAATAATACAGTTTGAGACCCCTTAACCTGCCCTGGCTCAGTACTAAGGAATTATGGGAACTGTTGTGTTTGTGAGACATTTATCCTCCTCTGCCAGAGAGTGCTGGTGCTATAATAAACTACCATTCCCAGGATTCCCTAGCACTGAGTTATGGCAGGTAATATGGGGAGATGCAGAAGAGGACGTTTGAGCGATTAAGCGCCTTCATTGGTCCATTCGGGGGGAAAAACCGCCAAAAATACATCAGTTCACAAACAGTCAATGAAATGGAAACGATGCCAAAAGATAAATCGCTTCCAAATATTCCAGATTAACATTACGTCATTCTGACGTACTATTGATTGACAGCTCCAAATAAGGTATGGAGGAGAAGAATCGATTTATTTAAACACTGATTTCATGCCAAGTAGGAACGACTGCAGGTAAAAACTTCGATTTAAAAAACCAGATGGGAACGAAGAATAAAAGCGATTCGGAACGCGGGATAAGACCCGGGTTATTTTGAATCGGATCTATTAAATGCTTACACATATAAGCTGTACACAGGTTGTTTTAAACCATTTTAATGTTGAAGTAATATTTTATTAGACATTATAAAATAAATACTTTTGCTGCAACTGTTGCTATACTTTCTAATACATTTTCTTTTCTACTTTTCTTACTGATGTCCTGGTTTTTTGCAAAGCAAGATACTTACTTGGCATCTTTCACAATGACGGTTTAACATTTAAAAAAAATACAATTTACCATGGAAATGTTTTGATACATGTTCTGTGAACCTTCGTTATAGATGTTAGTTTTTAAGAGATGTTTTCAAATACACACATTGTAGTATAACAGAAATAAAACATCAATGATAGTGTTAAATCTGCCACTGATTTACAACCATATATAAAAATGAGTTCTTAAGAATACCTCATTCATACACAATACATTTTATAGATTTAGAAGTGCAGTGAAGGGTCAGCATGGTGTAGTGGTCTGACTGTTGTACTAGGACTCCAAGAGACCAAGGTTCGAATCCCTGCTCAGCCATGGAAACCCACAGGGTGATCTTGAAAAAGTCACACACTCTCAAGCTCAAAGGAAGGCAAAGGCAAACCTCCCCAAATAAAGCTTGCCAAGAAGACCCTATGATAGGGTTGACATAAATCAGAGTTAGTGGCACATATACCTCTTCAACACTAATAACAAATCAATGTTAACAATGCAAATCAAAATCTGAATTACAGATTACTAAAATCAAGCCACAACAAACTCAAATCCCAGGAATGTGCATCTTAATGTTATTTTTTTATTTATTATTTAAAATCAATACACGTATTCATTACCAAATACTATGTCATCTTGAATCTTCCATATTTTCTATGTTATGTATCAAAAAGCATCTTGATGGTCTTATCATAAATGGCTTTCTCAAAGATAAATACATCTGAAGCAGAAAGCTCAGCTCATATACTTTTTTAAAAGTGATTGAAATGTTCAAGCTCATATTAAATGCCTTTCTAGCAAAAGCTGTAGTTCAAAAATTGAAATGAACCCAAAAGTTTTATTGCTACATAAAATATCTCATATATTTACACAACAGTCAGCTTACATATTCTGTAGACACTGAAACATAAGTGCTTTGGTAATTTTTGATGATCTGAGGATTGTCACCATGATTACTCATTCTCTAAGACCAAGTCAAGGGAGGGTGATTGGCTCTTCAGGTATCATTGCACTGAAACTCCCATCAGCCCTTTCTAGTATAGCCAACAGCAAGGAGTCAGAGTAGCCAGCCAACAATATGTTGAAAGTCTTCTCTACTGTACCTCTATCTAAAACATAATTGTTTTTGACTGTTAAATCATAGCACCACAGTCATCTTATCCCAATGATTTGTTCTGTTACCCCATTTGCTTTGATATGATGGGCCAGCTCTATGCATTTCCATCTCAGAGAACAGAGCTGCCCTTCTCTCTGTTAAACTGTCCTCGCCATCAAGAGTGTACATAGGGTAGGGTACCATATTTTGGGAAGCAAAAAGGAGGACAAACTTACCAACTGACTATTTCAGACCATTGATCTTTATGACAACTCTCACTTTAAATACCCTTACTATACAAGCTGTGATAATTGCTACTAGATATATTATTAACCTTCATTCTATTCAAAATAACAATCTTCACTCCTGCTCCTCTTCCCACAGCCCCCTCACTCACTCTACCAAACTGCCATTTTCCATCAACGCCATCATCTCCTTTAGCCACCTTGCTCTGCTAGCTCACTTTCCCTTTCTGGGCCTATCTCCTTTCACCCCACCACACCCCAAGTTTCTTTCTTTCTTTCTTTCTTTCTTTCTTTCTTTCTTTCTTTCTCTCAGCATCAGCGGGCAGGAGGCAAGGCAGCAGCATGCATTTGAAAAAGCCCAGGATATTTAAAAAATCCACTTGGGAAAATGATTTAGTTCTGAAAAAGATGACATGTCTGGGAAAAGGAGGACACATGGTAACACTAACAAATGGCCTCCTGGTCTGCTATGATCCTTTGCCCCTGAAGGCAGAACCATTAAGACAGGTCTACAAATCTTTGGGTTGTTCAGTTCTGTATTAGCTTGTAACAGTGAATTAATAGTTACCACTGTTGCCTCTGGGGGGGGGGGGGAGAGCATTATTTGCAAAGTAAAAGAAAACAAACAGGAGGTTAATTGTACTTAGTTGGAACAAATGTACATTTCCTACTTTCCAGCTTTGCATATCTTCCAAAATTAGATTTACAGGCATTGAATTATAGTCATGGTATTCCTGCTTTTGTGCTACATTCATTACCCTGCACTTTGCCATTTTAGTATCCAAGGAAATGGAATTGGTGTGTTTGGCTCTATGAGCTGTGCTACACTAACTTAGTGAAGGAATATTATCTGCGTGGTATAGACTCTACAGGAAGTATTATGGGAGAATTTTCTTCCTTGCCTTATCCCAGTGTTTAACAATTTGGATAGTCCTGCAGAGACTATACAGTCATCTGCAATAATAGAAAATGCTTACTGGTGCAGAACCCCTGAGACAAGTAAATAAATTGCAAACAAAATAATCACATCTCTTAAGAGTATCGGTTACAAGAGAAAATGCTTCTCCAATTTTTTTTTTAAAAAATGCAAGCTATGTTTTTGGCTGTATAGTAGGAATGACTCAGATTTACCACAATGTAAAAACAATAAATACAGTAATACAATTGGAGATTTTAAGTGCACCTCATGTCTATGGTCAGTTTAAAGCACTCAGCTGAAAAATCCTAGTAAATGCTGTACAAATGCTTTCAGTTTCTCAGTTTATTACAAGGTATTTGCTGGTTTCAAATTCAGACAATGTCAGACCCAAGTCAATGTTCAGTGTTTATTATTGCAGGTCTTCTCTGTATAGCACCATTTGATAAATAGAGGACCTTGTGTCAGCTGTTGTCAGCCCTGGGCGCAGTTCTCGTCGTTCCCATGAATCCAGAGACATATCTGGGCATATTTCAGCGGAGTAATTCTAACTGCGACATTGTAATCCTGCTGTTCTCCATTGACATCCACCCACTGGTGACCTGAATAAACGGCAATAATTTTGCGCTTCCATTTCTTCTCATTGGGCTCTTTAAGGCGCAGGTAGATTCCTGATCCTGTAGAGCCAGATTCAGCATCACAATACTGGTAGAAGAGATCATTCGATTCCTCAGCTATGCTGCAGAACCGGTAGACCAACTGGCCAGATCGGTCAGTATCATATCCAGAAAAGTGGATCATGCTTCCTGGCATCATTTTACTAGCTGGGCTAATGCCCAGATCCATGTATTTCTTTTTGTGGGGACGCTTGAGCTCTAGAACTGCATAATCATAATCTACTGCAACATCTCCAGTTACACCTCTCAACCAGCCTTTGGGGATCTGAGTACTTTTAACTCTGGTCCACTGGAAGGAAGGTTTACGCTCAGATTTCTTCTCATTCAGCCCTGACGTCTTTTGTTTTCTACCAGCTCTACTGCTGCCAGATCCCCGTGGATGCTGTGTGGCATCGGCATGGCGAACCTCAATTTCCGACGTCTCCCTCTTGCTCCTCCTAGCAGCACCTCTGCGTCTCTTGCCACTACCTTTGGATTTCAGCCTCAGCAACCCCACCCTCAGCTTCTTACTACCTTTGATGTAATCTTTGCCATCGTGCACACAGTGAGCAGCTGTGAGTACATGCTTTGGAGAAATCAGGATGCCACTGCAGCCTGTGGAGATCTTGACGGCAGTGTTGAAAGGGTAGTTGGTCAGAAACCGTGTATCAGAAATGCTGAACCTGCTGTCCGTGCCATAGACCTGCCTCTTCCTTCTCAACAATGCTTTGGTGGTGGCATTTGCTGCTGAGTCAATCTCCACTCCCAGGACATTCACCTCCGTCAGGGTCCTTGTGCCATTCTCAGAGACTGTCTCATAGGAGAGCAGTTCATTCAGGTCAGACAAGTGTGCCACTGGGAGTGCTCTTTGGCATTCGATCCCACAGACTCCACTCAGTTCCAACTTGGCATCTGCTTCAAATTTAGGAGTGTCCAGGGAGAAAGTCTTTTCCTTCACAATCCGGGGTAATTTTTTTAATGACCAGCTAAGATCTTCTTCTACATCTATTCCATTAATGAGGTGAAAAGAAGGAATGGAAAATAGTAGTAACAGCAGAACACAGCCCATCTTGTCTTTGTTTCTGTTTAAAAAACACAGAGATACATACATAAGAAAATATTTTTTTAAAAAATGCAGTAAATTCATAGACGTTTCTTTCTGAAAGATAATATAAATATTACACTATTTTTGTATAATGGCAAAGACAATAAAAATGGCCACAATGCTCCTATAAAAGCAATAAACAGAATACAATAAGGTACTCATGCAAAGTTCAGTAACTTTATTTATTCTTAGATCTCTGTAATTTTGTTCTGCATTTGATTATATAAATATTTAAGTGTATAAGTCATTTGACTGTAAAAATCTACAAGGAGTCATAAAATATTTTTCTTTCAGCTCACTCTGCTGTTAACCACATGGTGGCCTAAACTTTGGAACTGCGGTGAGCCTAGGATTAGCAGGAATACATACTGTGTTCCAAATCCATTCATGCCTCTGTATACAAGGGAAATATTGAATATAAGAAACACTGCAGAATCTCTGGGGGTGTGGGGTCAGCGTCCATCTCATACCTTTAAAATTAATTTGAAAAAGATGATGTAATTATTTGATTCAGGTCAACCTGTTGTAGCTAAACTATAATATCAAATTAAAGAAAATACTCTACATGGTGCCAGAAAATAACACAGACTTAGGACAAAGCTATATATGCAGCTGCACAAAATACTGCATGGCATTTCCACCTAAGAAGCAATATATATACGCTATTGCTTGGTGTTTTATCAGTAAATCCTCTCTCAAATTAAATATTAGCCATGGAGGAGCCCAAATTATACCAGGGCCATTCATTGCATTAGGGAACAGATTTAGATTTTCCCCAAAAGATAATACATAAATGCATCATGCTGGTGAGGTGGAGGTTGTTTAATACTTGTTTTCTGGATAACTATGAAAAGAAAAACCAAGAGGCAGGGCCTTTTCTCTTCCCTTTTCAGCCCCAGCCATCCTCCTCCCAACAGCTGGACATCTTGGGTGAAAACATAGCTCTTCTGTTGCACACTGTTTCAATTCTTCTAAAAATGTTGTAACCCACCAGGACAGCACCCTGGACACATACTTTCTGTGTGGACAGCCTTGAATGCCATACAGTTAAATCTTGGAAGCTTTCCAACCATGGTAAGAGATACTAGGTTTGCAAATCTTTCCCTTTAGAGGAGAAAAGCAACAAGTGATAATCTAAATAGCAATTTGCAATTTTGGGTTGGACTTTTAAAAAGGAAGATGAAGAAACACATTTTCACTCAAGAAATGAAGTGCAACTCTGTGGCCAACATCCACTGGACGCTGACCATAGAGTTGCACTCAAGGACCTACAAATGCTTAAAGAACCGTTTTCTCTAGGAATCTCTAGGTCCTCCATCACACCTCTATGGCCAACTGCCAGCAGATTAAAACTGCATTATTTCTATAGTGGAAATGCACTCAGACATGGGCTGGTATATTAGTGACCTACGCAGGCATAATAGAAAATTTAGCTTGCATATGTACTTGTTTGGTTATGGAGACAGAAGAAATCCACACCCGGTTGCCATAACCCGGCTGCAACTGGGCTTTTCCCGCTTTTGGCGGCACCTGCCCGCTCACGTCACGGGTGCCGCCAAAAACCGGGAAAAGCCCGGTTGCAGCGGGGTTGCGCTGCAACCCGTGGGGCCTCGCTGCCCTCCTCCTCTTCCACCTCGCATGGCCGCGCGGAGGAAGAGGAGGACAGTGAGGCTTTGGGCGGAGGAGGCGAAGGGGGAGGTGGCACCTCCTGCGCGCGGCCGCACCACCCTTCCCGCCTCCCCGCGCCCTCTTTCCCAGCCTCCTCAGAGGAGGATTCCCTTGCCGCTTGGGCTCCGCTCCCCGTCGTGATCGCGGCGAGGCCCGGGGCCCAGGCGGCGAGGGAAAGCCTCCCCTATTCAAATGTAGGACACACAAAAAATGTGTCCTACATTTGAAAATTTTGTCCTACATTTTTCCCGGTTTGGAGGTCCGGATGTATGGCAACCCTACACACCCCTATCTGCCATGATTCCCTCCCTGAGTCATCTACTTGTTGTAAAGCTGGGTGCAAGAAGTTTATGGTTTACAGCCATTCAAAAACTGTGGGATGACAAGAGGTAGCAAGGCAGCTGCTGACTGCGGGAAGAAACAAATATTCTGGATCTCACAGGAGTCTACTGGAAATCCAGGAGGATGACTGTCTTCCTAAAGCTGACAGTGCTCCCTTGCTGCCCTGCGCCCTCATTCTTCCTGGCCACTGAATGGCTGTGAGGATTGAGTGCCCAACCTGACAACAGATAAATTGAGTGCTTAGGAAGGGGAACAACAATGCAATGCACATCTTCCACTTCTTCCACACTAGTTGGCACTGATAAGTCCATTTTCACATGCCATCTCCCTCCTCATGAGTCTCACACTTCAAGAAATATGTTATGAAGATAGAAATGTTATCTCCTACAAAAGCAATAAAAATTATCAGAAAGTTAGAAACTACTGCACATCAGCAAACTGAAGGAGCCTAAATGATGACTTGTGGGAGATCATACTGAGAAGTGGATTTATGAGTCATTTCTTGCAGCCCACAAAGTTTTCCCCTAGCTCTATGGAGATGAAATACACATAAAATGCTTACAAACAGACTGAGCCAATCAACCCTGCCTGCCATAAGGAGAAGATCGTAATCTAATCTGGTATAACCTGGCATACCTGTGTCAGGGAAGGGAAACAATTCACTTAAGCATAAAGGCTGAAACATGCTTACACAAAGTGCCATTGCCACTCAGGCCGTTATCACACAACAAAAACTTCCAGGCAAATCAATGCCAATCCAATGCCATTCTGAGCCCAATCATGCGTATTCACGTTAATTCGCAAGAGATTATCACACACAATTGCTGTCATTGCGCAGTCATTCCGGGTTTGATCCTGGGTCAATCCAAAAACAGGTAAATTCGGTGAACTAGCGAATTCACAAATCTTATTCCAAGATTAATTTGCAGTCAATTCGATGTGGTGCTGGTGTGGAATGCAAGTAACAGCACCTGGGGATTAAAACCAGATGAGATGTAATTTCCTTCATTCAGTTGGCAGAATATTCAGGCTTGTATTATGTAGATTTTTCAACTTCTGAACTGGCTTTCTATCTTTTCAATAAGAGACATCCTTTCTGATTCGAGTTATTAATAGCTTGTCTTCCTTTAAGTAGTTTATACAAGGAAATAATCAGAGTAATGCTGCAACTCTTTGAAACCAGCCCTAACACTGCCACAAAGACCACATCAGCTACTGGCATTACTTTTTGGTCTGCTAAAATACATGTTCCCCAGTAAAGCAAACTCATAAAGGTAGCTTGTAATTAACCTCTGACTATTTGGCATTTGTGATGCAATGGAGCAAGTAGCACTATTGGGCTGCTTCAGCTGCAGGAGGAAAGCTTAAAAACTGCTTCTGTCCCAGTTCCTGCCTGTATCAGGGTGACCAGCTGTCCTAACCACAAAGGAGGACAAGGCACCACAAAATGTGGGACAGTCCAGAAAAATACAGGACATTACAAAATAAAAGCTAACAACACTAACATAAATATATATTGAAATGTATGACATGTCAGTAATAACGTGTCGTAGAATAGGAGGATGTCTGTCCTGTATTCACTCTCCTTTCATTTCAGAAATGGCAGGGAAAGGATCTAGAAGCAACCCCTTCCTTCACACCTGCTCAGCTGTGTTTACTAGAAGTGGAGTAAAAGCTTGTGCAGTCACTGTGAGAGATGAGTGAAGTGTGATGTTTGACAAAACAGCAAAGGCTTTTTAGAATAAGAAAAGAAAGCAGCAACTCTGTCTAGAGATGGGATAATAATAATAATAATAATTGTTTTATTTATATACCGCTATTCCAAAGATCATAGCGGTGAACAGCAAGTAAGCTAATTAGCAAGTAAGCTAATTTGCCCCCCAACAGTCTGGGTACTCATTTTAGCGACCTCGGAAGGATGCAAGCCTGAGTCGAGCTTGGGCCCTTTTGCTGGTCTTGAACTCGCAACCTTGTGGTTTCGAGTGAATGGCTGCAGTACAGGCATTTACCCACTGCGCCACCAGGGCTCCTGGATGAGAAGTTACAGTTGGTGGAGTTACCTGCTTGTTACATGGTGGAGAGAGAAAAGGTTGGGTGGGGGGTGAAGAGATAAGTCATTCCTGAGAGTATCAATAAGTCTACATAAAGAGGATACAGATCAGATAAGCAAGAAGCATTCAGGTGGCCCTAAATACCTTAAAAGTCCCAGATCCCATCTGATCCTGGAAGCTAAGCAGGGTCAGGCCCAGTTAGTACTTGGATGGAAGACCACAACGGAATACTAGGTGCTGTAGGGCCATAGTCCAGAGCAGAATTATGGCAAACTACCATGAAGTACTGCTTGCCTAAGAAAACCCTATAAAATCCATAGACTCACCATAGGTCAACAACAAGTGACTTGAAGGGACACACATACAAGTATCTGTATCTACCACTGCTTCCTCCTGTAGGCACACAGACTTTGGTGCAAATCTTGTTCCACAGATGCTGGTGAAACATCAGGAAGAAACTCTGCTAGAACATGGCCACATAGTCCAAAAAACCCACAAAAAACTTGTTCCACCTTCTTTCAATAGTCCCCCCATTAGCTTCTGTCTCTTCCATATACAGTGCCAGGGTTTCCTTGCTGTTGTTTCTGGGATTCTTGCAAAACTTCCCGTGGTAGGGGATGCTAACTTATCCCCCATGACAACAGCATGGCAGTTCACTCTGTGATTCTGGGCAGCTGTAGAGCAACCTTCTCAAGCGTAGTGCCCTCCAGTTGTTTTTGGACTACATGTGCATCATAACTAGCAACTGGCTGTGCTGTTTTGGTCTCATGGGAGCTGTAGCCCCAAGCATCTAGAGCAGTGATTCCCAAACTTTGGTCCTCCAAGTATTTTGGACTTCAGGTCCCAGAGGCCCCAGCCAGTTTGACCAACAATTAGGAATTCTGGGAGGTGAAGTCCAAAAATCTGGAGGACTAAAGTTTGGGAACCATTGATCCAGAGGGAAGAGTGTTGCAGAGAGGGTGGGATTTATGTTGCTTTCCCGATGTTGGATCACAGCATTCCTCACCATTGACTACACTGGCAAAGGTCACCTGATTTCCCATCCCTGCTTTAGAAAAATGCTCAGCTCCCCAAAGGAGCATTCCTGCATTGCTATAAGCATTTTGTTGCTCTGACCACCCAAGATAATAAATGATGAGAAAGGAAAGAAGAACCTGGACTGAACCTGTGTGGTTAGAAAGGATTCAGTTCTGAAAAGCAACCAGAGGATTCTGCATCTGTTTGAACCAACTCAGAGAGTGATCAAGGGTGTGCTAGTAAATACTTAGTGGTTTACTGTTATTGAGTAATGGTATGGAACTCTTTCCTCTGTCAGCCAAATCTAAATATCATTTGGAAAAATGGCAATATTTTGTTTAAACTAGATTTTAGGTGACCACTAAATCATCTTGTAAATTTAATATTTAATGTGATAAATCAAATTTCCTTTTAATCCCCTCCCCCTTTTTTAAACCCATTTGGAAGGCATTGAATTGATAATTAAAGAATACAGCTTTTCTTCATTTTATTTTTCCTTTCGTCATAAATGCTATGTAAGCATGCTTTCAATGCAGCCACCAGAGGGCACAAAAATATAGATGTATCAAATAATGGGCTTTATGTAGTCTCTAGAAGGATGCATCTATATATTTTTGTAACTCATAATGTCCTTAGCACAAATATACTGATTAATACATGGTGTCTAGCCATAGCTTAGTCTAGGAGCTGGTGGGAAATCATGAGCTCCTGCAGAACTTGTGGATGATAGCCAATGTGTTGTTTATGTGTTGGTATGATTCTTATATTTGTTAAGGTTTTTTATCTGTTTAATATACTTTTCTATGAAAAGATAAAAAGATGTGCCTCAGTGACTTCACAGGTCTTCCTACACTGGACAGTGTAAGGGGATGAGTGCTGACAGCACTAACCTTAAGAACTCAGTTGAGCCATCACCAGCAACAGAGGAAAAAACGGGGGAGACTTGTTTGCCAAAAGTAAGTCTTTCTCTCCTTGCAGCTCAGTGCAGGGAGAGAACCTCTGGAAGAAATTTGTCTTCCATCGCCAGCCACCAATCAATCATATGTTAAGAGTCTAGTTGCCATTTGCTCCCCTTTAACCCCTGGGTTGCATTCTCCCACACTTGTAATGGGGACACAAATGACTCATGCACAAAGCTCCTGTGACTCATGGGCAGCTTGTGAGACACTATTCTGAAAACACACCACTCTATTGTACTTAGAAGGCAAGTGTAGGAGGAAGGAGAAATTGAATTGGCCTATAAGGTCCTGAAAAAATTTCCTCCAGAGAGTCTTATGAAATCTTAATAAGCACACCTTCAGATACAAATTGACATTTATCCTACTATTTATATCACTGAAATTTAAATTAGCAGTAATATATGCATTGTTGTTGTTGAAGTGTGCCTTCCAGTCATTTCCAACTTATGGGGATCCTAAGGCAAACCTATCACAGTGTCTTCTGTATCTGAGAGGGTGTTACTCACTCATGGCCACTCAGTAGATTTCCATGGCCAAGTGGGGAATCGATCCCCAATCCCCAAAATTCAAGTCCTATGCTCGAACTACTACACCAGACTAGCTCTCAGTATATGCATAACAGTATCTGACAAAAGAGTACCTATCAGATGTTGCTGTTTCTTCCAAATAATTGTGGGTTTTTCTTCTCCAAAAGTATCTTCACCTACAGGGGACTGACTATAATTTAGGTGCTTTCAGTCTTTCTTCACTGATGGCCTTTGAGAATGATTGGAGAGGGGTGACCAGGGTTACTTTGCAGAAATACGTAATGGATAGCATGGTTCTAAATCCCACTAATGAGAATATGCTGGATTATAGAATAGCTGGACTTCTATTGGGTAGTTCCAATGAGAGCAGAACCAACTGAAGAAATTATTAGCTCTCAGAACCAAGAATGAACCAAGTTTGTTGTGTGCTTTCAAGTTATTTCCAACTAATAGCAACCTTAAGGAGAACCTATTACATGTTTTGGGTGTGTGTGTGCCATTGCCATCCTCTGGGGCTAAGAGAGTACTTATGAATCTGGAGACCAGGGTTCAAATCCGTTTGGCTGCAGGGTAACTTTGGGCAAGTCATACTCTCTCAGCCTCAGAGGAAAGCAAAGGCAAATCCCTTCTAAACAAATCTCACCAAGAAAAACCTGTATGTAATAGGCTTACCTTAGAGTCGTCACAAGTGGGAAACGAGATGAAGGCACATGACAACATCATGAATGGGATTTCTGTGCATGTGAAGTATATCTTGTGCCATGAAGCCAGGAGGTGGGAATCATGTTGCCCTCCTGATATTGATTAATTTGAATTCCCAACATTACATTCCTTATCTATTTTACAAACATTTCTCTTTCTTTCTGCAACCATTCTCTTCTCCTCTTTTCCTTTACTCTTTATCTTTCCATTCTTTCTCCTTTACCTTCCCATCTTACCCTAGTAAGGTGTTATTTTTTTCCTAGTATCCCAATGTGGTGATTCATTTGTGTAGAGAATGATCAGCTCTACTCATTACAATGAGTAAAATATAAGGAGCAGAGAACAAGGCACAACAGAAACCATCTATGGATTGTGAAGTCAAAGCTTTTGTGGCTGGCATCCATAGTTTTTTGTGGGTTTTTCGGGCTCTGTTGCCATGTTCTGGAAGAATTTATTCCTGTCGTTTCACCTGCATCTGTGTCTGGCATCTTCAGATGAAGATGCAAGCCCCAGATGCAGGCAAAACACCAGGAATAAATACAAAATCTATGGGTTCAAAGACAGCAAAACCACGCCCTGGGAGACAGCATGGTGTAATGGTTTGAGCACTGGACGATGACTCTGGAGACCAGGGTTCAATCCCAAGCTTTGCCATGAAACTCACTGAGTGATCTTGGGCAAATCACACTCTCTCAGCTTTAGGAGAAGGCAATGGCAAGCTTCCTCTGAACAAATCTTGCCAAGAAAATCCCAGGTTAAGTTCATCTGTGAGTCTCCATAAGTCTGATATAATTTGAAGGCACACAACAACAACAAAAATAACCGCTCCCTAAGTATCCACCACATCTTAGCACCAAGAATATAGAGGTTACCTGTGAAGCAGTTGGAAATTAGCTTTGACATTTCATATATGTTCTTTGAACTAAGCAGGTGATACAGAAACCAAAGCCCAAAAGACCTGGAGGAGAACCACAGCCACAGACTGGCTCTCCATTAGAGACTCATCAAAATCCCTTTGTCCTTTGCTTTAAAATTCAGGATAACCACTCTTTGGAGTTTAAAGTCTACTCCCTTCTCTTTCAACTTCCCTTCCTCTTTCTTTTCAGCTCCTTTCATTTATTTAAACAAGGCAGAGAGCTGAAAATCAAATAAGTAACCTTAGTAAAGAGACTTTTGTGATTCCAGCGCACAGCTTGTCAGTGCTAGAAGAGGCAATCTGGATAAAATTAGTGTCAGTTTTCCAAAAAGGAAAGGCAGGGCTGGTTCTGAACGTGAAAGTTGGCTGTTGCAAAGCAGAGCAATCTCTCACACTGAGAAACCTGTACAGAATCACAGCAGGCTCCCAACTCAAGGCTTACCTTGTGTGCCAGTTAGGAAAACAAAATAGGCCTCCCTCCCCAGGCACAAAGCCCTACCTAGGATTCAGCACACCAGCCAGAAATATCCGCACCCTTTCTCAGGCTTCGCCTTTCTGCAATCTAAGGGCAAACAGTTTTAGCTCCAGTCTTCTCTTCCCACGACTGCCCTCCTCCTTAGCAGCCACAAAAGATGCTCCTTTCGGCAGCTCCTCCAATGCTGTCCAGCATCTTTCCAATTGGAGGAAACTCAAGCTCCAAACCCTGGACTCCAAAGACTGAAGCTAAAACTGTTTGCCTTTAGATTGCAGAAAGGCAAAGCCTGAGAAAGGGTGCGAATATTTCTGGCTGGTGTCCTGGCCCCAAAATGTTACACAAATTTCAGTGGCTTCAGCTGAGTTCCCCAACGCCTTTTAGTGCAAGTGCAACTTGGATGGTCCACTTTGGCATGGGTCTAGTCAGTTTCATGCCATTAATGCTCAGGTTAAAGGTGCATCAAATTGCACCATACTCACTTGCACACACACACATCATACACACACACCACACACACACACACACACACACACATATCTCTATCTATCTATACACATATACCATATATACATACATACACACCATATATATGTGTGTGTGTGTATACATATACAGTATACTATATGTATCTATACACATACATATATACCATACACACACCATATATATATATATATATATAATACACACAGAGAGAGAGACACCTATACATACATCTTTTCAGTCGGAGTCTTGAAGGTCTGCTGCCCTGGGGGGGGGGGGCTCCTGAGAAGCCCTCTGCTCTGCCTTTGGCTCTTGACTGAGGCTGGACCAAGGCTGCAATGCTGAGCCTCTCTAAGGCTTGCCTCTTCTTGGCCAAGGAGACAATGGAGAGGGACACAGGGGCTGAGAGCTGGGCTGCAACTCTGGAGCCAACTGGAGGCAATGGAGAGGGGCCCAGGAAGACCCCTGGATCGCCTCTGGCAGGCCCCCCTCTCTCCGCCAGGGCAAAAGGGGGGAAAGGACCCTGTGATGGGTCCCCGAGAGCCCTCCGGGCCCCGGCCCAAGGAAAGCTCCCAGGAAAGGCTCCTCTCCTCTGGGCTACACAAACTCTCGCTCCGCAGGGCTCCAAAGGGAGGAAGAGGAGGCCCTGTTGCGATCCCTCCCGGACGGAAATGGAGGACAGGTCCTGGGAAAAGTTGGGGTTGGAGATCAGGAAGACTGGGTTTTTAGTTTTTAGAAGTCCCTGAATCTCCAATGAAAAAACAAATACAAAAAAAATAAAGAAAAAGGCGATCAAGAATCCTGGGGTGCAAGGCATGCAAGAGACCCCCCCATACACACACACAGACACACACTTTCTCTCCCTTGGCTTGCCAGCCCTCCCTGCTTGCTCCGGATGGAGAGGTGCAGAGCCCAGCATCCCCCGCAGCCTGCCTGCCTGCCTGCCTGGCAGCCCTCCTACCTCCAGAGGCAGCTCGGCAGGGCTCCCGGGCGCAGCAGAGGCAGCAGCAGCAGCAGCAGCATCCCTCCTCCTCGTCCTCCTCTGAATGGCAGCAGCAGGAGCAAGAGCACCAGAGCCAGCCCTCTGACTGCAGCGAGCCTCCGGCAGACGCTGGGGGTCTTTGCCAGCCCCGATGGGCGGAGGAGGAGGAGGCCCGGGGAGGCGGGGGGGGAGGCAGCTGGAAAGAGACCAGGGCTCTAAGCACTGGAGACGAGGGTCAGACACTGCTCAGTCCAGGGACTCTCCAAGACAAGGGGCTCCTCCATCACTCCTGGAAAGAGAGAGGGCTTGGCTCCAAAGGGAGGGGATTGGGGACCCCCCCCCCCAGTCATGGACAGAAAAGGAAATGTTCCCCCAATGACAGGACATGCCCCATAGGGAAACATTAGGGAATGCTTGCCCTAGGGAATCATTGGAGAATTCTTGCCTATACTTGCCCATAGGAAACATAGGGGAATACTTGCCCATAGGGAAACATGGATGGATTCTTTTTTTTGGTGTTGAAAGTTCTATCAACCCAGCCTCTGTATTCAATATCAGCAAGTATTCTCCATTGATTCTCTATGGGCAAATATTCTCCTATGATGTATAATTTCCTTATAGGGAAGTAGCAATAGCAACAGCAAGTACATTTCTATGCCACTTATCAGTGCACTGAAGCACTCGCTAAGCAGTTTACAAAGTGTAAGCTAATTTGCCCCCAACCATCTGGCTACTCATTTTAGCAACCTCCTCGGAAGGATGCAAGCCTGAGTCGAGCTTGAGCCCTTTGGCTGATCTTGAACTCGCAACCTTGTGGCTTTGAGTGAGTGGCTGCAGTTCAGGCATTTCACCCCTGTGCCACCAGGGCTCCTGTGCTGTCATTTGTTTAAGTAGGTCCCGCTCAAAACATTCCTGTAAATATAAATCCATGCTTCTTAGTCAGACTCAGAATGGAGGACGTTTGGCAATTCTTCCTGGACAGAAAAATAAAAGCTAAAAGCACTACTGCCAACGAATCCCAGGTGCTGGGGGCTATATTTCTGAAGAAGGAACTGGCAAAAGCATCTCTGGGGATTCCTTACCTAAGAAAACTTATGAAATTCATGGAGTCTCTGTTGGCAACATGAAGGCGCACCTGCCAACACAATATCTGGATGGAGAATTAAGTTCCACTTAAAGGAACAGGAGGGGGGTTTGGTAAAAGGCTAGTAGAGCTCTGGTGCCTCAACAAACTTCAAATCCCAGGATTTTATAGCATTGAGCCACAGCAGTAAAAGTGGTTTCAAACTGGATTGTTTCTGCAGTGCGAATGCAGCCTAAAAGTGTGCCAAACAGCCACCTTTTTCATGGGTGGCTGAGATAGAGACACCTTTGTTTCATTAACAAAGATATTTTAAAATATTGTATAAAATTACCTTCAAGATGAATGTACAGTATAAGTGTATATGAAACATAACTGGATTTTGTGTTGAGACTTGGGTCCCATCACCAAGATCTCATTGTGTATATATATATATATATGGAAATATAGGTATTCCAAAATCGAAAAATATCCAAAATCCAAAAGACCTCTAGTCCCAAGCATTTTGTATAAGGGATACTCAACCTGTCATAAAACCAAAGTGTCAAACAACTAAATTTTAAAATGAAAGAGTTTCCAAACCAAACAACAGAAGAAACAAGAAAGTATGCTAATGCAAGCAGTTGCGTTGGGGACTTGCGCTTGTGGGTAATAAAAAAATTAGCTACTTTTTTAAAAAAAACTGGCGATAAAAGAATTCAGAGTGAGTCATTCTTTCAAGTCATGGTCAGATACCTTTCTTGTATTTGAGAGGAATAAGACTTTCATGAGCTTCTATAAAATGGACTGTGGTTGTGGAAACAAATGACAGTGGTCAGCCTTTTATATATATATAAAAAACACATGGACACATCTCTCCACACAATTTAATTATAAGCACAGACAATTGCATAACTTTTACTCTCTTTTTACTAACACAGTCTGGAATCCTATTGGTAACAGATGCATTATTCCTGTGTATCTTCTGTTATGGACTTTGCAGAAGGAAGTATCCAGAACCTTCTTTATGTAATGGCTCCCTTAATTTGCGGCCTACTTTCCTATTGCCAGCATGCCCCCACCCACATGGCTTCACACATCCCCAGCTCACTGCAACCTACCTTCCTAGTGTGCCCCTCGCAGGCCATTTAGTGGTTATGGGACATGACGGTTGGATGCACACAGGAAACCTCCTCCTAAGTTCTCCAGAGGACCCCTACAACATCCAAGAGCAATTGCAGAAACACAGGCAGCTCCCCACCAGTTGCTAAAAGGCTGTGGGTGTGCATGTGCCAGTAGCAGGAGGTTTCACAGAGGTGGAGGTATGTCTGTGTGCAGAGGTATCCTTGGGGGAGCTTTATGTTCTGCCAAGCTCATCCAGGATTTTGACCATAGTGAATTGCAGTATGCATTTTCCTCCTTGATGAGTGGACTAGTAGGAAATATATCTTGCTTACCTCTGACTGCCAATGCTGTTAATTCTATAGCTCATCTTAAAAAGGCATTCCCCTCTCCTATATCTGTCCTATTTTTAGGGTTTATGGGATCAAATCTAATTAAGTGCTGCATCAAATAGCTATAAAATTGGCCCAAGTCATATTTGCATTTGGTCAAAAAGTAGGTGACGTGACCGTAGGTTTTGTGTGTCTCAGACACATACACATACATATATATCCAAGGGTGTGTTCCACAGTAGGTGTTAAATGTGGAATCATCATGCTTTTTTTCTTAGCTCATTATCTTTTTATGGGACATACGGTAGCCCATGATTTCATTTTGTCATTATCATCCTGTATTTTCTGATGCTGTTTTCTCAGTCTGTAGAAAAGACTAGTATTTTGCAGAGAGAAAGTAAGAGTAGCATAGTTTCTGCAGGTGAAGAGGGTAGGGTTTGAGATGGCATAGGAACCCATATTAGGAAAGTGAATCTATCACTGCTTACCATACATCCTCAGATTGTGTTCCAGTTTATGTCTTGATTTAAAAAAAAATTAAATAGCATAAAGCCTCATGTACTAGGATTTTTTAAAAAGAAGAATCACCTTGCATTGTGTGAATTGTGCAGTATTTTTTTCACCCCAATGAGAATTCCAGTGCATTAGTATTAGGGTAAAGGTTGTAGTTATGGTTAAGATTAATACTCTCAATGAAAATTCAAATGTTCTCTCTAATGGAATAAATTTTTATTTCCACTACAGGGGGCAAACCTACTGACAAGGCGATTGCATGACTTCTGATTACTGTACCATGGTTCATCAGACAGATAGGAAGCATCCTTTGTCACAATATATTACATTGGCAGGGACAAAAAAGGATCACAATGGCAAAACCCCACACATTTTGGTAACTGGCTTAAATCGGGGGGAACTGTGGCCAAATGTACCAATGACAATGTCCCAGAATGTCTACTTCATATGTCTAGTTCTGTGTGGTTCCCACAATAAAATTTTTCTCCTTCTACCCTGGCAAATTAAGGTTTAAAAGTCTCTTCTGGTAATTTGTGTTTTAAAAAAGCATTATGGCCTGAGATCCTACATCAAGCAGCCAAAGCATTATGCACAGTTTGATGTTTTCCCTTATGGCCAGGTTGAGCTGGGGGAAGAAGGACAGTTCAAAGGCAGAAAAAACTGCTGGTCAGGGCTGTGAGGGGAAGGGAAATGAGAGTGCTCTTCTAGAGGGGAATGCACCTTCATTTTCCTTCCCTTTCAAACCCAGAAATGTGCTTTTTCCTCTTCTGAACCCCCCCCCCCCCGCAAGGCTTAACAGCCAACATGGGAGGTTTTGGACAGTGCACAAAGGACTATGCAAAGCCTTGCACCTTGTGCAAAAAGAGACATATGTGAGTATAAGTCACTAGCAGGATCTCACCCATAGTATTATAGCACAGTAGTGACAGAACACCATGTTACAAAAATTAAGACTATACCAGTATGGTATTATGGTGCTAGCTGTGTTTTTCACTTTGGAAAATAAACGTATAGAACTAATTCACAAGTGAGCAATTGTGGTCTTCCTGAGTTTTTGGACTGCAACTCCCATCATTCCACATGATTGGCAGTACTGACTAAGGTTGATGGGAAGTGTTTTGTGGCAATTTCTGGAGGAAGCAGAAGTTGGCCACACCTATGCTAATTAAAAGAATAATTAAAAATACACAGAATAATAAAACCTTGCCCATTATAAGGTTTGTAGAGAATGTCTTCTGCTCTTCAGACGGCTCTTCAGTGACAATATAATACTCTGTACTATATACAGACAACTATGGGACGTAGGTGTTAAAAACCACGGGAGACAAAGTAGAGTTTTGTGGGATGCCAAAATGGAGTCTTCAAGAAACAGAGTAATAGTCCCCCAGAACTTTATTCGAGAATTGGTTGTCCAAATAGGAGTAGAAGTGGACCCATAATGAAACACAAAGATCTAGCCATGTTAATCTGTAAAATAAGTATGGACAGAGCTCTTGTAGCTTTTGTTGGTTTCAGCCTACCTCCTCAGATGCCATTAAATGGATCTGAGGAAGTAGACTGAAGCCTACAAAAGTTCATGCTACCAACTTCTTTCTTTCAGTTAGTCTCAAAAGGTGCTACAAGATCTCTTCCATAGTAAAACAGTACTCCCCAAAGGATGCCATGATGAATAGTACTGAAAGCTCCTGAAAGACTGAGGAGAATCAACAGAAATGCATGCCTCCTATTTTATTCCCAGCAAAGATCATCCCACCAGTTAACTAAGGAAATATCCATGCTGAAACTGGGGGCTCTTTCACATGGAAGAGGCAAGCGTCATTAAAACATGGTTAAATTGTGGTAATAGTATGATCAGGGGGAAGAGTATCACACACCCGCTCACTTCTCCTGTTCATGTGCCGTGTATAAACTGTAATGGACTAGTCATTGAGTAATAGTGGAAACTCCTGTTATTACCATTATTACCCAATGACACGTCCATTACAATTTAAGCAAGGGACACAAATGGGTGAAGCATGAAGGGGTGTGATCATCTCCCCCGATGGTGCTATTACCATGATTTAATCATGTTTTAATGATGCTTGTCCCGTGTGAAAAAGTCCATGAGCTTAAATGCACCTCCAGTAGCTCTAGAAACTGGATATCACCCAGAAATAATTTCTGTTGTCCAGTAAACACCCTTGTCTCCAGATGGGAAGTTGGCTGCAGTCTGAAATTATTAGGGTCTTTTGGATCCAGGCCCAGCTTCTCCAGCTGTCTTTTAAAAAAGAAATTAGTAGCTGGTGCATCCTCACAGAAACATTTAACATAAATCAAGCCAAGTTATCAAGCCAAATCAAATTGTTATCAGCTAAGAAGAGCATACATCAAGAGCAGTGGTGATTTTAAGAATTGGTGCCTCTACGTAGGCAAATCCACCAGGATTCTCATACAAGCTAAAGGTTTTAGACTGTTTTCAAGGAGAATCCCAGATATAAATGCACTAGTAATCCATCTGGGAGTTTTCAAGTGCATGGATCACTGCAGCCAGATCAGCCTTATTCAGGATCTCCCTATACCAAAATACCATACAAATATGTAACATGTACTTTTCTGCTTAAAGAGATGGCTTGATATTGCTTGATTTCAGTTTTTAATGTAGATACTCTTTACTGTGAGTAGTATATCTGTACACAATGCCATGTTTACATGCTGCCATTCAGTGTGCGGATATTTCAGCAAGAAAACCATGTGCAAGAAAACTATCACAAATTCCAAGATATGTGACATAACTCAAACCAGTCATGATAGTGGGATTTTGTCTTGTGTGAGAGAACAATTTTATTTTGGCAGCACAAGACATCTGAGTCTCTCCTGCACTATGCTTCTTATTGGGCCCTGAATGCCTATCAAACATAGAGACATGTTGTTGTGTTTCTCTTCCATCATGAATACAAAACATACAGTATTGCTATAAATACCTAATTGCTGTTGGAATTATTCCAGTAACCAAACCTAATCCTTTTCAAGTAATTTTATCTTACTAGAAGCTGAATGGACCCTTGTGCTGTCTTAACATAGTCTCTGCAATTGACCTGACATCATATACTAATAAACAGACATTTGCTTTGTAGTGCATTTACACAACCTAATAGTCTTTTTAAATTCACTTACAGAAACAACAACAAACAATTTACTCCCAAAGCCATTCAATTTCTCATAATATTATTCTTTTTTATTGCAGACCTGATTGCATTCTAGCAACTTTGTGCCAAAAGAAATTATGGTAAGCAAGAACTACTGCTTTTGCTTTCAAGTTATGTGTGAAGAATACTGTAGTTCGTAAATTACTATATACCAATTTTGTTCTTAAATCCAATTTGTTAGGGATGATTTTTTAAAAAGATAGTAATTCAGCAAAAGTCATATATTTTTTCACAGGTGGGTTTGAAAGTTAAAATACAACCATCCAAGAGTACAGTGTACTACAGTAAACATGACAATGAAACGGGCACCTCCTCTTCAGATCAGAGTGTGTGTGTGGGGGAGTGTGTAATCCAGTCATGTGTACTTATAACTCAGGCTCAGTGGCATTACTAGGGGTGCCAGGAGAGGACCCAGGTTCCTTTTTTACTTTTAATTTTTAATTTACATTTTTTAAAAATTTAAAAATATTCTTTTAAATTTTTCTTTAAAAACATCACATTTTACCAAATTTTCACTTTAACCACGTGAATTTATAAATATGTAAATACATTCAGGCTGTGCATATGGTATTGTAATTTAAAAATATTGTAATTTTGCTAGTTGTTTTTGTCACAATTATTACTATTACATTCAGTGATATATTGGAATTTCAATTTATGAGTAAAACAATGAAGAAATAGAAACAGTAAATGAATTCTCATACCTGGGATCAAACACTGATAGAAATGGAGACTGCAGCCAGGAAATCAGAAGAAGATTAAGAATGAGAAGGACAGCTATGAAAGAACTAGAGAAGATCCTAAAATGCAAGGATATACAACAGAGCACAAAAGTTAGAATCATACAAGCCATTGTATTCCCTATTGCCATGTATGCATGTGAGAACTGGACAGTTAAGGAGGAGGATAGGAGGAAAATCAACTAATTCGAAATATGGTGCTGGAGATGAGTGCTAAGGATTTCATGGACAGCCAGAAAGACCAACAAATGGGTCCTGGAGCAGATCAAGCCAGAAATCTCCCTAGAAGCCAAGATGACAAAACTCACATTGTCGTACTTTGGACACATCATAAGAAGGCATGAATCATTGGAAAAACAGTAATGCTAGGAAAGGTAGAGGGAAGTAGAAAGAAAGGAAGACCGCATGCAAAATGGATGGGCTCTATTAAACAGATTATGAGTATGAGTTTGCGGGAGTTGAGCAGAGCAGTGGAAGACAGAGGGTCTTAGAGATGTCTCATCAGCAGGGTTGCCATGGGTTGAGATCAACTTGAGGGCAGTTAACAACAAAATTAGTATAAAAATTACTAAAGATTCTGTATGGGAGGAGGTCAGTGGGGGGAAGGATAACGCCATGAGTTACCATACCGAGTGACACCAACCCGAGTGACTCCAATTCTCTGTCCCACTGTGTTCAAGAGCACTCTCTGTCCCACTGTATTCAAGAGCACTATCTTCCTAGTAATTTTTGATAGCATTGCAACACATCAAGTGCATTGACGTTCAAGACTCAACGCATGTTCCAGTGAATATGGGATGACTATAGTCCAGAACACAATGCAGAAATAATCCAGATTGAGACTGCCTTAACTGCCCTGGCTCAGTGCTAGGGAGACTTGGGAATTGTAGCCTATTGTGGCATCAGAGCTCTCTGACAGAGAAGGCTAGATGTCTCACAAAACTATAGTTAAATTGCATTGTTTTATACTTGTTGTTTGCTGCCTGGAGTCCCTTTATTGGGGGAAAGGTAGGATATAAGAAATTATTATCATTATTATTATTATTCCCAGAATTCCCTAGCACTGAGCCAGGGCAGTTAAAGCGATCTCAAACTGGATTATTTATGCAGTGTGTTTTAGACCTATGAGCTGTGATCATCACAAAATAATCTGAATATATTTGGTTGATTATTCTGAATATTTTTGTCAAATTAACAAGGATTATCTTTCTTCTTGACAAATCACAGAGGGCAATGGGCATAATAATCATATTCAGAGGGCCATTTGATACCACTGAACTGATGAAAGCCCCCCCCCCCCCCCCTGTGATGTCTGCTGTTGGAATCCAATCTTATAAGAATCCACACAGAGTCCAATCTTCATGTAGGAGCAGTAAGTTTATTCATCCTTAGGCTACTGAGCACAGCCAGTCCCAGGAGAGTGAGATGAGGAAGAGAGAACAATCAATCCCTCTCCAACCCTCTTAATAGTATATCTACACTACAGCTGATATGACTAAGGGCTGTGTCTTAAAGGTACCTTACATCACATCTCCCTTTCATGGAAATATAAAAACAATTATACACTTTAGAAAATAATACATTGTATACAGAATTTTAAAAACATAAGTAGAAAACCTAAATACAAAGAATACAATATTTCTCATTGACCTAACTTACACAAATCATAAAAAGCCACCTTAGGGCCAAGGTGCATTTTCAAGGAGTATATCTCTCTGGCCTAAACACTGGTCTACCATATGATGTTATATATGTTGGTTGCCTATCTGTTGTTGATGTTTGCACCTCATCATTATTCTCAGAATAATGAGTATCCCCACCATATCCATTGGTTAATGCATCTGGTCTTACACTTCTGTCTCTGATAATTTCTGGCATCCGTTTTCTTAATTGGCGTCTATTACGCCGATATATCCTACCATTAAGAGTTTTTATTTGGTATGACCGTGGTTGTTTACATCTTTCTATCACTGTGGCAGGAAGCCATCTTTCCTTGTGGTCATTAGATTGCATCCAAACTGCATCTCCCTCTTGTAATGGTTGAAGTGATCTAGCTGTTCGATCATAAAAATGTTTTTGTCTTTGTTGAACTCTTTGTAGATCCTGATGCACATTAATAGGAATCTTAGGGCATAATAAACCAGTTGTTATGGGAAGTTTACTTCTCAACATCCTGCCCATCAACATTTGTGCGGGCGAATATGACAACCCTGTGACTGGTGTATTGCGATATTCCAACAATGCTAGATGTAAATCCCCACCAGCCTTCTTTACTTTGTTCATAAGCTGTTTGATAGACTGAATTGCTCGTTCTGCCATACCATTAGATTGTGCATATCCTGGGCTGCTAAAGCATTGTTCAAACCCCCATTCTTTAGCAAATGTTTTAAATTCTTGACTAGCAAATGGCATGTTATCACTCACCACTATTCTTGGTATCCCATGGCGAGCAAACACAGACTTAAGCCTACAAATTACAGTTTTTGCAGTTTTATCAGGTAGACTTATTATTTCTGGATATTTTGAAAAGTAATCAACTATCAACAGAAATGGACAACTATCCTGTTCAAAATATCTATCCCCACCTTTTCCCATGGTACTTCAGGGATATCATGTGGTTTGAGTGGTTCCTTTTGGTTGTTTGGAGCAAAACATGCACAAACACTACAGCTCCCCACAGCCATCTCAATATCTCTTGACATACCCGGCCAATACATTAATTTCCTTGCTCTTTCTTTGGTCCTTTGAATCCCTTGATGGGACTCATGAAGTTGTGTAAGTACATTTTGTCTTTGACTTGTTGGAATAATCATTCTTTCTCCCATAAAAAGAACTCCATCCTGGCACCAAACATGATCTTTAACTGGCCAGAAAGATTTTGCTATCGGACTTACAGCTCTCATATATTGTGGCCATCCTTGATCTAGGTATGTTTGAACCATCTTAAGCTGGGGATCACATTTTGTTGCCTCTTGTATTATACACACTTTGTCAGGATGCATTGCTAAAGCATTCACCTCATGTATTACTTTCTCATCTCCCATGGAATGCTCTTCACTAAAAGGAGGATCTACAGTGGCTCTTGACAAGGTATCAGCCAGATACATAAGTTTACCAGGGGTATATACAATATTAAGTTGATACCTTTGAAGCTGCAAAAGCATTCGTTGCAATCGCGCAGGGGCACTGCCTATTGGTTTTTTACAGATTGACTCTAAAGGCTTGTGATCAGATTGAACTAACACAGTTTTACCAAACACATATTGATGAAACTTTTGTACCGCATATACAACTGCAAGCAATTCTTTCTCTATATGTGCATAATTTTTTTCTGCTGAATTAAGAGACCTTGAGGCATAGGAAACTGGATTATTTAGTCTGGGTGCCTTCTTAGCTGAAGAGTGGGATATAAATACTCTAAATAAATTAACTCAGCAATTAAATTAATACATTAATAATTAATCAGTGATAATTAATAAATTAATAAATTGAGTGATTCTCACAATCCTTTTCTGTTGGCTATGATGGCTAGGGCTGATGGGAGTCCAAATCCAGAAATGTCAGGGATAGGGGAACAAGTTGTTCATTATTTCTCAGGAGTATAACTGCCAACATTTCACAGATGAAACCTACAACATGTTTGGCCAAGCAACAACAGTGTGGTGAAGATGGCAAAAGTCATTTATGATGAAAAACACACAAGCTAGGATGTGCCACAGTAGTTTGCATTTGCCTGAGCCTACTGGGAAGGAGAAGAGTCTACCTATCCTGTACCCCCACCACAACCAAATTAACTGAGTGCAAACTACTTTTGCACTTTGAATTCACTTTGAGCGATCGAAGTAAGCCGAGGACAAAGGAGGAAAATGAGGGACATTGAAGCTGGGATATTTTTAAAACAGCTGAAAAAGTAGAACAGCAGAGGATTAATCAGGAGTGTATTTGCCAAACTGAGACATAAATGTAAATGCAAGAGAAATAAATGTACTTCCAAGTAGGTCGTACAGAATTAATGATGCCTCTCTGTACATGTGATTAAATATGAAAACATTAATGAAGGAGATACAGCTGCCTTGATATTACAATCGGTTTCTTTGATCAAGTGATATAAGTCCATGCAGTATAAACCTAAACACATGCAGAACACCCATTGAGTTCAATGGAACACACTTCCAGATGTTTGTAGGACAACAGCCTTCAAACTTTAAGGAAGAGATTTGAAAAATACAGTGAAGTACCGCATCCGTCTTTCCCACGAGTTTGGTTAGTTTTAAAAGAATTTCCCTCATAATTCCTTTATAGGACCAAATTAGGCAGCAGAGTCGCAGATTAAATGAATTCCAGTGCATAAGAGAAGGTTGTTTACACACATTCCTTTCTCTCCCACGTGTGTTATGAAGAAAGAAATAGTATCCCAACTCTGCACTCCAAACAACTTCACACTGTAGTTTTCATCAAAGCTATAAGAAAGGCCAAATTCACCCAAATTAAATCAGCATGGATTTGATGTCTTAATGGGTTTAGGGACAACACAACTGTAGATTTGAACACAGCAGTCCTAAACTCTGATGTGCAACAAAATGAAGAAAGCTGAATGCCACAAATAAAGGGTCACCATTATCATTTATTTATGTTACTGATTTTTATTGTTTGTATATTCACTTATTCAGAAAAACATTCAAAACCATATGAGAAAATAAAAGATATAAACAAAATATAAAATCCATATGAAACCATAAACCAGTTCAATGATATGGTTAGTTCAGACATCTGTCCCCATACCATAGTTGCCTGATTCTACATAAGAAGTTTCTAAGTGGAATGTCTCACAATGCTAACCATAAATCTGATGGGAGAAAAAAAGATAAGTAAAATGTGAACTAATAATAAAATTGATGGGAGGAAAATGGTAACTGTAGCGAGATCAAAAATCCCTCTATTCCATGGATTTTTGGAAAGGGCAGCCCACCCAATGTTGCTGGAGTGCAGCGCCCATGAGTGCTGGCTGCCATAGCCAATGGTAAGGAATACTGGGAGTTATCGTCTAACAACACTGGGAGGGCTGCATTGTGCCTATCCCGGAACCATTCCCACAGTGTTATACTGTATATGCCTTCATTCAGAAGACATTCACACAACCCATTTAATATTTCTAACATTTGTGCATTAGCTGTCACTTTGAGACTTCAGAAAGCCAAAAGAATTTATCTCGTTAAAACAATGGTCCTAATTCCAGGGCCAGATTAAGATGTACTGTGGCCCTAAATTTAAGAAGCTATTACCAAAAAAAGTAGTTGGCCTTCTGTCTCCACAGATTCTTTATCTATGGATTCAGACATCCACAGTTTTATATATATATATATATATATATATATATATATATATATATATATATATATATCCCCCTCCAAAAAGCAAACCTTGATTTTACCATTTTATATAAGGGGCACCATTTTGCTATGCCATTGTATTTAATGGGTCTGGAGCATCTACAGTGGTTCCTCGGGATACGAAATACCCAGGTTACGAAATTTCCGGGATACGAAAAAATCCCATAGGAAATAATTGTTCCGGGTTACGAATGTTTTTTCGGGTTACGAAAAATTTTTTGGTGCTTTTCGGCGCTATTTCACACGAAATCGCGGCTTTTCCCCATTAGCGCCTATGGGTTTTCGGCTTACGAAGGCTTTTCGGGTTACGAAAGCGGCCGCGGAACGAATTAATTTCGTAACCCGAGGCACCACTGTACAGATTTTGGTATCCACAGGGAATCCTGGAATCAAACCACAAAAGATACTAAGGGCCCACTATATGGTAGTTGTTGCTGTTGTATGCCTTCAACTCATTTCTGATTTATGAGAATTAAGGTGAACCTATCACAAGTTTTTCTGGGGCTGAGAGTGTGTGACTTGTGCAAGGTCGTTTCCATGGCTGAGCTGGGACTAGAACCCTGATCTCTAGAGCTGTAATCCAATGCTCAAACTACTACTATACTGGTGTACAGTGTTCTATATATTTCCTGGTGTAAACTGTTCTATATATTTGATGTGTGTCACAATCTGAAACTTATTACTGTACTTCTTGTTATTGTTGTGTGCCCTCGAGTCATTTCCAAGTTATGGTGACCCTAAAGTGAGCCTGTCATGGGGTTTTCACAGCAAGATTTGGTAAGAGGGGACTTGCCAATACCTTCCCTAGAGGCTGAGAGAGTGTGACTTGCCCAAGGTCACCCTGTAGGTTTCCACATACAGCACCTTATTTAGTCTCTGTGTACTGTAATTTCTTTAGACTCTGTGGAAACTAGTCTTACCCTGTGAAGAATTTCAGATATGCCTAATTTTAACCTCACAAATCATTGCATTAAAGCCTAGACTGTGGAGACAAACAGCTGGACATGCCTATGGGGAGAACTCCTCCTTTGTTGTTTTGCCAGAAGAGCTGAGTCATAGCTGTGTTAACAAATAAAGTATGTTCAGTAAATTATCACATCACATTTCACCTTCTTAATACAAGAGAGAAATATCTTGCTTCGCATAAAAACACTTATGAGTTTCCAAGCAGTATGGTTCTGGGGCCTCAGAGAAGAAGTCTGAGTGCAATTCCCCATCAGTGAAAATTTTCTGACCACCTATAGCCTTGTCACCTTGCCTCTTTCAGCTGATCCACCTCTTTGTAACCAATTTTATCATAATATAAACTTCAAGCTTTAACATTTTAATTAGTGGCAGGGTGGTCAAATAGAGAAGATGCACTTTGGCTGCATCTCCATTGCAGAAATAATCCAGGTTGCCACCACTTTAAATGCTACAGCTCAGTGGTCTGGAGTTCTGGGAACTGTAGTTTGTTGAGGCACCAGAGGTCTGTGATAAAGAAGACTAAATGTCTCACAAAACTACAACAACAACAACAACAATAATAATGGTATAGCATAATAGCATTGAGCCATGGCAGTTAAAGTGGTGCCAACCTGGATTATTTCTGCAGTGCAGATGCAGTCTTTGTAAGGAAACACATATTGCTGCTAGGCTTTAATTCAGTAGCAAAAACAGGGAAACACTATTTAATTACAACAGAAAATTACACAAGTTGGTTGTTCTGCCACCATGGAAACAGTTGAAATTGAGGTTTCTAGATATCATTAAAGGCTATAATTTCCTTTGTATAATTGGTGCATTTGAAGGATTTTGGAATCCTGTCTCTTCAGAAAACAGAAATTATTTTTTTAAAAAACTGACCGTAACAATAGATCTATCATACATTTCATTTTATTTTTTCTACTAACTGTAGGTGTCATTTCATGAGTTGGGGTCTACTATGAGATAACGGGCTCTGGGTAATTTGCAGTAGAGGAACAGGAGTGCACAAAGTCTAATGATCTAACAACAGCAATAATGAAAAGGCTCCTCCTTCAAAAAAAATTGGTTCCTAAAAACAAAGAACATTTGGATGAGAGGAAATCAGGAGTGAATTTCTGTATGAAAGGGCTTGTGAGCTTAATTCTTGGACTGACCACAAACTCCTGTACTGAGTATGTGCTCTGTTCTTTAATACTTAGTGTATCTCCACATACTTGAAGCACAGCATTGCACTTTGCTGCAGCTGGTAAATCTCAGGATTTTAAGAAAGCCAACAAATCTTGCCAGGAAAACCCCACGATAGGGTTGCCATAAGTCAGAAACTACTTGAAGGCACACAACACACGCAACATACAAGCCTGAAGTTTTACTGACTTCTCCTCGTTGTGTTTCACATACACTCACGTATCTCCCACCCCTCCCCCGGCTTCATACTTAGCATGACAGGGCTTTTTCCATATCTTTAAAACTATAAACAAAGGTTATTTTACTTGTTCCCTTTAAAATGCAAAATACCTATAATAAACATATTTGATTGCAAACATGTGAAGTTTGGTGGTGGTATTTTACTGATTCCTTCTTCCATAAGTTTTATTGGAAAAATGTTTCTGTTCAGTGCCTCAGCTGAGGTGCATCATTGTGCCTTTCAGATGGCTGTATAACATTTATAGTTTTCTTATCTAAGAAACAAAAAGTTATACAAGAGGGATGGTCCCGGTCAGCTTGCACCAAGGAGTAAGGAGGCCCCAGAATATGAACAGTGCTGGAATTTATTTTATATCATTACCATCAAGGGGCAAATTCCTGTCAGCTCTGGCTTGAATCCAATTGTTAGTACTCAAAATACTTGAATTGAATTAATTGAATTCATTGAATTAATGGGATTTACTTGGAATCATAGAATAATAGAATAATAGAGTTGGAAGAGACCACAAGGGCCATTCAGTCCAACCCCCTGCCATGCAGGAAATCTCAGTCAAAGCATACCTGACAGATGGCCATCTAGCCTCTGCTTAAAGACCTCCAAGGAAGGAGACTCCACTACACTCCGAGGAAGGAGTGTATTCCACTGTTGAACAGCCCTTACTTTCAGGAAGTTCTTCCTAATGTTGAGGTGGAATCTCTTTTCCTGTAGCTTGCATCCATTGTTCCGGGTCCTGTTCTCTGGAGCAGCAGAAAACAAGCTAGCTCCCTCCTTAATATGACATCCCTTCAAGTATTTAAACAGGGCTATCATATCACTGCTTAACCTTCTCTTCTCCAGGCTAAACATTCCCAGCTCCCTAAGCCATTCCTCATAGGACATGGTTTCCAGGACCTTCACCATTTTAGTCACCCTCCTTTGGACACGCTCCAGTTTCTCAACATCCTTTTTAAATTGTGGTGCCCAGAACTGGACACAATATTCCAGGTGGGGCCTGACCAGAGAATAATTGAGTGGCACTATTACTTCCCTTAATCTAGACCAGGGGTAGGCAACCTGCAGCCCGCGGGCCGAATCCGGCCCGGCGAGGCCTTGGGACCGGCCCCAGCCTGGTCCTGCCGCCGATTGCCGCCGGGGCCTTTGGGGGGCAATTGTCTATAGAAGCCTCAGAAAAACCTGATATTTATATTAACATTTTTTTAAAATCGGCAAATTTTTCATCCTCCATTTTAAACAAGTTTCCTCCACTAGAAAATTTTGTCCTATATTTGTCCCAGTTTATTTATTATTTATTTATTTATTTTACATTTGATTCTTTATTTTTTGACTTCAGCCCCCCAGTTGTCTGAGGGACAGCAGCCCGGTCCCCAGCTCAAAAAGGTTGCCTACCCCTGATCTAGACACCCTACTTTTATTGATGCAACCTAAAATTGCATTGGCCTTGTAAACTGCCGCATCGTACTGTTGACCCATGTACAACTTGTGGTCTATTTGGACTCCCAGATCCCTTTCACATGTAGTTTCATTCAGCCAGGTGTCCCCCATCCTATATCTGTGCATTTCATATTTCCACCCTAAGTGCACTACCTTACATTTCTCCATGCTGAAATTCATTTTGTTAGCTTTGGCCCAGCTTTCTAATCTATTAAGGTCATTCTGAATGTTGATCCTGTCCTCTGGGGTATTAGCTATTCCTCCTAATTTGGTGTCATCTGCAAATTTGATAAGTATGCCCCCAATTTTGTCCTCCAAGTCATTGATAAAGATGTTGAACAGCATTGGCCCCAGGACAGAGCCCTGTGGGACCCCACTGGTTACTTTTCTCCAGGATCAAAAGGAGCCATTGTTGAGCACCCTTTGGCTTCGGTCAGTCAACCAATTACAAATCCATGTAACAGTTATTCTGTCTAGCCCACATTTTACAAACTTCTTTGCAAGAATGTCATGGGAAACCTTGTCAAAGGCCTTACTGAAATCAAGATATACTATATCCACAGCATTCCCTTCATCTACCAAACTGGTAATTTTATCAAAAAAAGAGATAAGATTTGTCTGGAGTGACTTGTTTCTCTGAAACCCATGTTGACTTTTTGTGATTATGAAATTGCCATCTAAATGTTCACAGACTCTCTGTTTAACGATCTGTTCTAGAATCTTTCCTGGTATTGATGTCAGACTAACTGGACGATAATTATTGGGATCCTTCCCCCCCCCCCCTTTTGAAGATGAGGAAAACGTTTGCCCTCCTCCATTCTGCTGGGACTTCTCCTGTTCTCCAGGAGTTCTCAAAGATTATTGCCAATAGCTCTGATATTACATTTGCCAGCTCTTTTAATACCCTTGGATGTAGTTCATCTGGTCCTGGAGACTTAAATTCATTTAGATTAACAAGGTATTCCTCTACAATCTCTTTACTTATTCTGTGCTGAAATTCCCCTATTCTGTCCTCTGCTCCATTATCCTCAGGTTGAGCACCCTTTGCCTTTTCTGAGAAGACTGAGGTAAAATAAGTTGAGTAATTCTGCCTTTTCTCTGTCCCCTGTTAGCATTTTGCATCTACTCCACACAGTGGCCATACCATTTCCTTCTTCTTCCTTTTGCTGTGGACATGCCCCCCAAAGCCCTTTTTGTTGTTCTTAACCTCTCTAGCAAGCTTGGGTTCATTCTGTGCATTAGCTTTTTGACTTTACCCCTACACATGCTAGTTATTTGTTTGAATTTCCCTTTGGTGATTTCTCCATTTTTCCATTATTACCATTCAATTCTTACCATTCAATTAATTAATTCAATTAATTGGCCTGCTTTGAGACCAGCAGTGAGTTTCAGGCCCTCTCACAAGAGCTGGGAGAATGCCCCAGATTGGTGAAGGTTCATGGTGTATTGCTTGAAATTGACCCAAATCATAATCATAATACAACAACAACAACAACAACAACAGGTCCTGTGTGCACAAATCAGGATACTCTGGGGCTACCACGCCCCTTCCCTATTACCTGGTGTTGTTCTGACAGCAAGCAGCTATTTGTATGCTCATCCCATTGCACCACCTGGTACATTCACTGCCACCATTGAAGTCAGAATAAGGTGGCCAGTGACAATCACATGGCCGAGCACCTCCTTCTGGCCTGAGATTGACCAACTGGCAACATCAGTTGTAGTGCTGGGTGGCACCGTGGGATGTGTTTTACACAACTGTCTGGCAGTTGGAACAGATAAGCCTGGATCTTTTGACAAGGTCTGGAGGAAAAATATCATTTTAATGTCCTTTGGGGGCGTATACCCTGGTTCTGGTGCTGAATGGGATGGTCTATTCATAGCAGGAACAGAGTTTGGGCTATGTACCATCCACTGAGAAGACAGGGGGAAGGCATTTTATTTGGTCATCTTCTATTTATATAGTACCATCACTGTACATGGTGCTTTACAAGTAAAAGAACAACAAAATTGTTGTTTTGTCCTCAGGCTTACAATCTAAATAATGAAAACACTGTGAAAATAATCCAACATGAATCTGTGTTAAATCTCTGTTGTTCACACACATTCTAAATGCACCCAATTAAGTTGGGGGGGGGCTCCAAAAAAAAAAAAACTCCACTTAATCTGTAATAACCAATACTAGGTTTTCCCTAAGTTTTTAATAAAGATCTGCATCATCAGCATGTGAATAACCAATGCGAATAGACCTTAAAAAAAAAACAGTATAAAATGCTGCATACCTTGAATGTGTTCCGAATGCATTCACATTGTTGACTCCATCTTTATTTGAATGCTTGCACATGTGAGCAACCGAAATCACAGAGATGCACACCAATGCAGTTCCACAGTGTCAATAATAAACCAGGAATGCATGAGTGGGGTGATTTGTTTATTTATTTACAGTATTTATACCCTGCCCTTCAGCCCTAAAGGCTCTCAGAGCGGCTTACAATTAATAATAATAATAATAATAATAATAATAATAATAATATGGTTCCCTGCCCTCAGGTTTACAATCTAAAAAGACATGACACAAAAGGAGAAGGAAATGGCGGTGGGGAAGGGGATCAGCAGTTCTTCTCTCCCTCTGGACCAAGGCAGATGGAGGGAGGGCTCTTCTTCTTAGTTCAGGCCAAGCCCAATGGAGCTGGGCCTGCATCTCTCCCTCCCTGGCCGGATGGGACCAGATTAACTGGAGGGAGGTTTCTGCAAAGATTTGCATCATTGCACTAAAAAAATTACGTCTAAATGACCCCTAAGATATGACACACAAGGAAAGAGAAAGGTAGTGTGAGTGGGGACTAAGTCTACCAGATACTGGCTCTTCTCCTCTTCCTCCATGACCAGGACAGGGGCAGTTGGGATGGAGGAATAGCTCTTTGCAGGCAGGTTAAATTTGCAGGCAAGTTAAAGTTGGCCCCAAGGGAAAGAACTGGAAAGATTTATCTCTTACTGGTTTTGTTGTAGAAAAAACTTAAGATGGATCACCATACTGAGGCTTACTTTTATCTTTCACCCTTAAATTAATTCAAACCCTTTAAGTTATTGTCGAGGTACTGTTTGATGTGTTTGAGACAAATGTTTGCTTATGGTGTGAAATACGTTTCCCCACCCCCTTTCTGTTTAACTGATGGGGAAATTCTTAGTCAGCCCAGACGGCATGCTTGTGGAGCTTAATCTTTTGATTGAGTTTGGACTGCCAACCCAAGCTGTAAGTGACAACATCAGAGTTCCTTAACACCAGCAGGAAGAGCCATGACACATACTCTCCAATATTTCATGGATTAAAACCAATATGCATGTGGCCAAACATCATCAGGCTGTGGCCAAGGTGGCAAAAGTAATTAATGAGAAATTCTGGTTAGAAGAGGCTGCAGCAGCTTGCTTTTGTCTGAGGCTACAGAGAAGAGCAAAGTTCAGCCTGCTTCTCTCCTCTGCCCTTGACTTATAATTGAATTTAAACTAGTTTTGTACTTTGAACCCAGGCTATGTCTGCATTGGCCAGGATAACCCGGTGGCCCCAGACCTGCCCAGATCTCCTCCCATTACCTCAGGGAATCGTCTCCATTCCAATCTCAGGTGGCTGTTTGTAAGCATTCCCCACTGTGCCACCCGGCACAGCAGTGGCTTACTCCTGTCCTCAGACTAAGTGACACTTGTCATTGGGCAGCACAGCAGGGTGCATTTTAAGTAAAACAGAAGTCTGTGGTTCTTCCATAGAGATCTAGAGCAAACAGGGAGTTATATTAATGTGTATTTAGATAGTATAACCCAGGTTTGGAGCTGGTTGGCCAGACATCATCCATTCTGTTGGTGCCAGACCTGGGGTTTGGTTCGTGTGTCATCTCCGCTAAGGAGACTGGGAAGAGGCCAGTTTACATGGCCCATGCAGACAAGGCCACAGCTTGTAGCAACTGAAATAAGCTGAAAAGAAAGGGCAAAAGTGGGAGGAGGAGAGAGAAACTGGGACATTCTTAAAAGCAGCAGAAAAAGCGGGACAAAAGAAGATTAACCAGAACTCTCCCTGCCAAACTGGGAGAGGTGGTGGGTATAATACCATGTCCAAAAGGGAGAGGATACACTTTATAGTGTTTAACTGTCTCCTTGAGACTTCATTTGTTCTGGGTATTACTTTGTGGAGTTTTCTATGCGCAGTTTATCCAGTCTGAAGGGACAGTGAAAAGTTTATTCATTTTCCAGGTGTCAAGCTTGGAGCAGTTTTGTATGTATAAAGCAGACCACAGTTATTCTTGTCTCAGCTCTGTTCCTTCAAATGACCACTATCAGAATACATGTTGACCTGAGCATGTTGACCTGATCTTGCAATTTTTTTACAAAATCCAAAATAACCTCTTTGATGGCAGGAGTTATGCTAGTAGGAAGGGGAATTCCAAGTCACAATGCAAAACAGCACCTCAAAAAAAATTTTCTCTTCACTGCATCAGTCAAGGAAAGTATTAAACTTCTTCTCTGTGTTTGCTTTCTTTCTATCCTAAGTTATTATTAAAAAAAATAACCTTCTTTTCTACTGAAAAGAGCATTCATGGTGGACAACAATATAACACTATTAACATAATAGTTACAATTTAGATGAATTACCGTAAAACCGACATTTAAAAAACCTTGAAAGACATTATAAACAAAAGGACATCAATAAGAAAAATGGCACTTAACAGATTAAAAGCCACTTCATCAGAAAATAAATAACAGCTCATCCAGAAGTGAAAAATGTCTCAGGAAGTATTATGAATTACTATATCTTTTTTTTTAAACCTACATATCCCCACTTTTGAAAGCCAACAGTATATTGGTTTGAATCCTCATTTGGCCATGGAAATCCACTGCATGATCTTGGGCAACCCATGCAACCCAGAGGAAGGCAGTGGAAAACACCCTCTGAACAAATCTTGCCATGAAAACCCCATGATAGGTTTGCCACAGGATTGCCATGAATTAGAAATGACTTGAAGGGAGAACAACATATCCCCAGGTTTGCATCCATGCTCTTTCTACAAACATCCTTGGGTTTCCATCACTCCCTTCTCCCTTGCATTCTTCCCTCTCCCACCAATTACATGCCTCATACAAATTTCAGAAATTTATATTCAGCAGTTTCCACTGAGCCTTATTTACTAGTATTCAGACATTATAATCAAAGTGCTAATATGCCTCAACAATATTACATTCCCTCTATAAAGCAGAGTGGGTTCTGCTTCTAATCCCTGCAAATAAGTGGCTTCCTGCTTAATCTCTTCCGTATGAAGATGGCCAGATTCTTCACTGGCACTATTAAGTTTAATGGTAGAGAAAGTGGCACTATTTTATTAAATGGTACTATTTAACTAAATAGTTATTGTATTTTTGTACTATTGTATTATGACTCTTGATACCAGGGTTTGATTTCCTGCTTGGACATGAAAACCCACTGGGTGACCATGTGCAAATCACACCTATGAGCTCCAGAAAACCCCATGATAGAGTTGTGATAAGTTGGGAACAACTTGAAGGCACTCAACAAATGGATGGTAAAGACGTTGCTATCAATGAGGCCTATTTTTGTAAGGACATAGTATTTTATGCTGTTTGATGAAGAGCCATGTTTTGAAGGGCTTTCCTACATATTTCAAAATGTTTCTCAGCTGAAATTAAATGAATCTTATGTGCTGTCATAACAGTCAGTGTGAAAGTTGAGACTGGCTTAAATGGAAGCATCAACATAGGCTAGTATTGGAGAATTCTGTATTTCTTTCCCTCCCTTTGCTTTGTTAAGCAGTCAAGCAACTCCTTCATAAAATCTAGATACTTCACTAAATTGCCAAAGCCTGCCAAAAAAAAGTATAAGAGCTGAAATATCTTTAACTCTGTAAGTGAAAACTATGTGTGAAATATTTAATGGTTTGGAATACATGAATACACCAAAACATTTGGGCTATCTGGGGATCAGTATTCTGCAAAGCTGAAATATCAAGGCCTAATTCTATGTAATTAGACCACTGACTGCTATTAACTGCTTGAACAATATGTGCCTTTATAGTCTCAGGGTAACCTCATAACTGGGATTTTTGTTGTTAAAGTGGTATCATTAGGATATAAAGATGTTTGGAAATGCTACAGTTTTAGAAATACAGTACTGCCAATGCAAAACAACCTAAAAGCATACATCAGTTTGGAATCCCACATAAGACAGATGCATCTGTATCTATCTAGAATACAAATATATTTTAAACTATTTTCTACAGATGTTATATTGTACTACAGTGATATGAACAGAAACAGGTGTGCTTCTTAAACTAGTTGAGGGGGAGGGTCTGCATTTGGGGTTTGTGTGTGTGTGTTTTTTGTTTGTTTGCTTTTGCCAGCATGCCACATTTGTGCCCATTGGTTACAGTAGGTTGCAACTGTTTCCTTTGTTCTTGGATAGCTTCCATTTCAGCGACTGGCAGAGGCTGGCTTGTGGACCAATACTTCCAGTAGTATTGCTTTACAGGGCTTAACTGAAGCCATATTAGGAAAACTATGGAGATTATCCGCACCAGGTTACATGCAAGTTGTAACTGTCAGCAATGGATCTTATTGCACTGCCCTATGCACGGGCCGTAGGCAGCCCATATCCAACCTGGGCTTCTCCCACAGCTTTTCATGAACAGGATTTTCCCATTCATGAAAAGCTGTGGGAGAAGCCCAGGTTGGATATGGGCTGCCTACTGCCCAAGAAATGCAGATTTCACATGTGATAAACTCCTGTGAGAGCCAGCATAGCATAGAGGTTTGAGTGTTGGACTAGGGCTGCATCTCCACTACAGAAATAATCTGGTTTGACATCACTTTTAACTGCTATGGCTCAGTGCTATGGAATTCTGGGAAAGAGCTCTGCTCTGGTGCTACAACAAATTACCATTTCCAGAATTGAATCAGGGCAGTTAAAGTGGTATCAAACCAGATTATTTCTGCAGTGTGGATGCAACCTACAACTCTGAAGATCAGGGTTTAATTTCCAGTTCAGCCATGAAACCCACTGGGCGACCTTGGATTTCACATTTTCAAACTATCTGCCCCAAATTGCGGCGGGGGGGGGGGGGGTGTCCTCCAGAAATGCTGTAGACCTCCAGCAGTGTTAGTTCTCCTTTTTCAGCCAAACATTCCTTTTTGTGGGGAGGAGTATGTTACAGATTCAGGGCTACAAAATTAATCTTGGGGCCACATAATTCCCACCACAGGGTTACATAATTGCCAGGCCCCAAAACTTAGTTTGGTTAATGCTTTATGAAGTTCTTCTGGATGTTTTGCCTGTGTGCAATATGGTGCGTTATTATTTCTCCATATATATTTACATGTGTGCATTCTAGAGGCAAGATACATACATTTGACTCTGATGCTTAGGCTATAGTTCTATAACATTTATCTAGAATAAATCCCAGTGAACTCAATGGGGCTGACTTCTAGTAGTCTGTTAAGGTTTAAAGTTCAGGAAACCTGATGAAGAATATTTAAAAAAAAGATAATGATGGCAATACATGAAGAAGGGGGTGGCAAAAATAAGGTAAAATAAAAAAACAAAACCCAGATTTGTGCAATACATTTAGTAGGACCAAGCCAAACTGCCCCCAAAAACTGTTCACATTTTTCATTTCTCTAGAGTGCTTCATCTGGCTGGGAAAAACAAAAGGCAAAGGATGGGAGAAGAAAAGAAAGATTAAGAATAAGAATCTTAGCAGTTGTCACTGAACATATTAACAAAGGATTCCCCAGAAGCAAAAATGAGGTTTGGACAGGTAAAGCTATCAGGGACAAATCCCAGAAGATTAAAAAACAAACACCTTGGTAAACAGGACAATTTGAGCATGCAGAAAAAAATTGATATCACTGATAGATTTGCCAAGTTACCATTTTCAAGTGAACATGGAATTGATCTTTTCAATTAATAACTGTACTTTAGAATTCAATTCTAGTTTAAAGAGCTGTGATAAGTGTACAATAATAATTGAATCTTTGCCAGATTTTCTGATGAGTGTATGAAATATAAAGTATTTTTTTATTTTAAACTGTACTCTAAAAGTTACATCACTGCCTAGAAACGAATTATGTCATAGCAATTTGAAATGTGTTGTTTAGAACAGGGCAAGCAAGACTCAAAGTAGGATAAACATTATACACAGTGATGTGCTGTATGTTTAAAATATATCTTTTTGTGCTACTAATACAAAGATGTATGAAGCGTTATCCATAATTAAAAGGCTGCAACTCCAAATATATTTGCTTGGAGGAAAATCCCACTGATTTCACTGAATAAATATAGTTCAAGCTGGGCTACAAAGAATGTGAAAAGATAGGTTCTGATCAATAGCCAGGCCAAAACAGGTTGCTGTCTCATGTAGCTGTGTGGCAGAATCCTTAGGCATTTCCAGGAATTTACTGCAATGGGGTCCAACTCCCATGTATGCTGTAAGCTCTCCAAGTGTTCATAACCATACATGGTCCAAGAAGTGTTTCATCACTGAGTGCAACCTTGCAAAGGAATCCAGAGCACACTTTTGGATTAAATGCTGCTTTGTTGGCTCCCCTAAAAATATTAAGATGCCAGTTGGGTTTCTTATACAGTTGGGTCAAGCCTGGATGGTTTAGAGCTGAGCTTAGAAAAACAATATTTTAGACTATAACTCTCAGATTTCCTCCAGTCAGCATGGCCAATTATGTGTAATGGTCATTCAGACATTGTTGTTTTTACTAGAATGATGTGAATAACCTCATGCATGCATTCCAGGTTTGTTTTTCACACTATGGAACCCCATCTCTCCACACACCACATCTCTTTGCATCTCTGCAAGTTCAGTTCCTCACAATGCTGGCACCCATCCCTTGTTTCTACACCCACCAGCACCCCTTAGCTGGACAGAGGTTTCTACTCCCACCATTCAAGGGGGTTGGCATCCCTTTTTCTCTTCCCCCTTTTCCTCTCTCTTTCTCTCTTTTCTTCTCATGGTGGCTGTTCTTCTGGGGAAAGGGCAGCACGTTCTCAATCGTAGGGCTGGCCATTGTGCAAATGTATTCAAAATGTGTCCAAGTCATGCAGAGGTATCCTGAGCCTATTTGGGTCTATTCATATCAATTATTCACACTGCCGACAATCCAAATCTTTTTTAAAAACTCAGAAAATACCCTGATATTGATTATCCCGGGGTAAGTGGGGTTTTTTGGCAGCCCCTGCCAAACTTAATTGAGTGCATGCAGGATACATGTGAACAACAGATATTCAACCCAGATTCATCCTGGATTATTTTCACCATCTGAATAACCCCTAGGAGGAACCTTTGCCATTTCTTTCCATCTCCTGTTGAACTAGAGTGTTTGGAGCTAAAGAAAAACACATTTTCAGCTTCAAGTCTCTCAACACAATATAGAAAGGGAGGTGGGGGCACAAACTTGAAGGTCAAATTCAGGTTGTGCCATGTAAGTGTTTGTGTTTGTATGTATGGTTGCCATTGACTTAACTAGAACTTGTATAGACACATTGTGAAAGCTGAAAACTATAGACACATTGGCCCTAAAAATCTTTATAGTATGCCTTTTGTGAAAAAAGCTTCTAAGCTCTGGAATGTGTTGCAGCCAAAAGCAGTAAATGGGACTTTCTGTTCTCATAACCCGCTTAAACTGGTGAGCATGCAGTTAGCTTAAATAATAAATATATTGCATATTTGTTGGCTATGGAAGCAACTTTTGTTCATTATTGTTTTCATACAACATAGCTATCAGAGTAAGGTAGGATTCAATGGGGTTTCACTTGTGTTTGACTGAAATACCTGTATCTATGGCACAGTATAGACAGCCCAAATACGCCATACTCCCAGTGATACTAGGGTTAGGGACTGCACGGCAACCACACAGTCCCTTACCCTAGCACGGCACGGTGGCATAACAATGGCAGTGTCCCATGTACACAGGCGCCACCACGGTGCTTACACGATGTAAGCATCCACATGGCATCGCATGGTGCTTACATTGTGAATGTGCTATTGGCACAGTCGTGACGTCCACCCTGCAGCGCAAACAGAACCTGTTTTTTCTGGATTCTTTTTCCTCTGGAGGGAAGACGCGTGGTTTGGCGGCTGTGGTTTCCCTCCGGAGGGAATGAGGCCGCTGGCAGGCTGCCTTTTTGGGGCGGTCTGTCCCACGCCTCAGTTTTTAAAATCAGAAATATCTATTACCTTACATCTTTTTTTCCCAGCAAAGTGGACCACACTACTTGCACAGCCTCTTATAACTAGTAGATCTGACTGTAACTGTAAAAGAAATCACACATTGTTCTTTCTTGCCCTATTAAAGTCAGATTATTATGCTTCATATCATTCCATTCCTTATAGACTTTGCTTTATCATCCACATAAGTAGAGTATTGTCATTGGGGTAATTGGATAAAGGCCAAATACCATTTTTCTGTTGCAGATTTATAGAAGTTTTGAGCTGAGACTTAGCACTAGACACTGAAAATCCTAATACATTTAAAATGCATACATTAAAACTTCAGCTTTTTTTAGAGAAAGAGAGAGGGGGGAGAGGGAGGGGGAGAGAGAGAGTTCATAATCTGAAACTATGAACAGTAAAGAAGCAATTGCTAAACAGACAGTATTTTGGTAACAACAGCCTTTCCAGGACTTTCAGATATGGAGGACAACACTCTCATGTCCTACAACATTTGGCATATGAAAACTGGTGTGTTTTTATATATGTTTCATGAAACGATGCATCAAAAATAATACTAATACGAAGAAAAACGAAAAAACCAAAAAGAAAAAAGAAAATCGGTGCATGTAGCCAAGCAACATTGATGTGGCAGAAGTTATTATTAAGGAAGAACACACATGCTCAGAGAAGCTGCAGCAGTCTGCTTTTGCCTGATTCTCTTGGGAAGGGCAAGATAGTACCCTCTCTTCTCTGCTCCACTGATTTAAACTGCTTTTACACTTTGAACTCAATTTGCAGCAGTAGAACTAAGCTGCAAACAAAGACAGAAGAACTAGACAAGAACAGTGTAAAGATATATCTTTGACTACTAAGAGGATTGCCTGTGCCATGATCATTCCAGTTTCTATGATTGTGAAATCTGGAGAGTGAAGAAAGGACTGGAGCGTGGCTTTGGTGCAGCTTCTGGCCTCTCAGGACACACACATCATTTAAACAGCATACCTTCAAAGTGACCCAAAGCAGCAGATGTTTGGGCCCATTACTCTCTAAAAAAGACAATAATGCTTGATGAGGTAGAAGGCAGTAGGAAAAGAGGAAGACTACATTGCAGATAGGTACACTCAGGGTGTATCCACACAGCAGAAATAAAACAGTTTGACACCACTTTAACTGCCATGACAATATCCTAGAGAATCCTGAGACTGGTAGTTTGGTGAGGCACCAGAGTGCTCTGGGAGGCTGCATAGCTCACCAAACAACAAATCCCAGGATTCCACAGGATGGATGCTTTAATTTTGGTGTGTGTATACATCCTCAATCAAGGAAGCCACAGTCCTGAGTCTGCAAGACTTGAGTGGGGCTGTTGATGATAGGGTGACTTGTGGGTCTCATGATGACCCTATGAATGAGAGACCCCCAAGTCACCCTATCATCAACAGCTCCACTCAAGTCTGTGGCTTTCTCAAGTCAAAGTCAACTTGACAGCAGCTAACAATGACAAGCAGTCAAAGAGGGGAAGTGAGAGGAAAAGAGGGAAAGTGAGAGGGAAAGAAAGAAAATGACAAGCAGTCAAAGAGGGGAAGTGAGAGGAAAAGAGGGAATGTGAGAGGGAAAGAAAGAAACTGGAGCATTTTAAATGCAGTTGAAAAAAACAGGGTGACAGGTGATTTAGGGGCTATAGTCTCCTGTTCTCACAGAACAGGAAACAAATTAAATATAAGTAATGAAAATATTGTAGTATACAGTAACTTTTAAAAGTGATTTTTTTTGCCATCTGATGCATAGATTTGGTAACTTTTAAAAATGATTTCTGTGCCATCTGAAGTGTAGAATTAGTAACAATACTTAATGGTAACAACAGTTCTTGACCTTTTGCACAGGATTTAAAGTACTTGACATATGTAGTTTTATGGATTTGTAGTACTAGCCTGCAATCATTAATAAATCAGGCTACAGCTGGTATTAGTCATAGATCCATTGAAACCAACGGGATAAATAAGCTAATGTTAATAAGCCCCATTAATTTCTTTGGAGCGACCTGCAGCTGCCCCTTTTCTCAGAGGATCGGTGCCATGGCAACTACATGCCGCAGCCCTGATCTAGCCTTTCTGCAGCACAAAAAAGAGCCATGCCTAAGCCACCACCGTAAGCACTGCACCCAAGATGTGTGATGCCACCTGCTGTCTGGTGAGACGGGAGGTGTGGGGGTGGTGTGGGGGCAGAGTTGGAGCAGCTGGTGTGCAGATGCCATGCCCACTCTGCTCCAAGGCCAGCGTATCACATTGATCTGTTGCCTGAGTTTCAGAGAATTTAACAAATATATGCTAGTACCTTTAAGGCCTCCTCCATTTAGAGTGCCATTACTCTGCTTAAAGTTAGAACACTGAGGCCCTGTGCAGACTGGCCTTAAAGGCTGGCTTCGGGGTGGAGTCAAGACATAGTGTCCACATGACGCATACCCTGGCTCCACCCCCAGGTTCATGTGACATGCCACACGGCGCGCAGCATCATGGTTGTCCTCTGGCACTATGGCCGCATGACACAGCCCTGAAGGAGCACTGTAAAGCCACGGCACCACAGCTATCACGCCCTTTGCAGGGCAAAAAAAAAGGAGCCTCTTTTTGCCACTCCTTTTTGCACACTGCAAAGGCCAGATTGGGGCCATCGCGTGAGATTGCTGTGGCCCCAATCCAGCGAAAATGGAGGCCACTGTAGGCCACCCCTTAGGGGCTGTCTGCACAGCCCCTGAATGATCTACCAGCAGGATTGCTAATATCTGGGGATTTTTAAAAAAATGTTTTAAATAAATAATATTTATCCACACCACACAGAGAAAAGTTTCAACTGTTGATTGCTATATGAAAGGCACAGAGTGAGGGCAGACTGTAACCCACCCCCTATCTATTGGCAAGAGAACTTAGGAATAACAAAGATCCATATGGTTGTTATCTGGGAGCTCCTACTGTGAACTATAAGCCCCGTGAAGATTTCCAGAACTGTATCTTCTCCCTTGGGAAGAAAAGCAGTGATGTCATAAGCTTGGAAATAAGCATTGTATAAGTGTCTTTGAGTTGTGGTACAGAGTGGAGATATTGCAGCACATAGGATTTAGAGGCACTGGGAACTTTTATGATAGCACATTAAGTGCTGCTATTTATATTTTATTTATTTTTAAACAATTTTTATTCTACTTTTAAGTCTTGAAAATGTTCTCGTGTAAAATTCAAGTTTAGAGTTTAAAAGGAATCTAAAAAGGCAATTAAAAGCCATCTAAGAAAGCAAAACATGTGTGCACACGTGTTTAGAAATCCTAAACTGGATAACATTAGGCTGTACCAGTTCCAGTACAGACTGAAATTAGCTTTATTTTCATCATCACGTTTCACAGTATATACACATATAAGGTTTATTGCTTTTTATAAACCCAGATCCATTAACAGAGATGTAAAATTATCTAGGATATTACATTTGTATTCAAAGGATTAAAAAAGTATTTCTTATTGTTGTTTCTTGTCAGTTAATGCTAATAAACAGAACTGTATTAGTAGAAACTGTGTCCGATTTTAAATGGTCTATTCAAAGGGTCATCATAGGTTGACATGCAACATGAAGGCTTGTTCTTATTGTATGCCTTCAAGTTGGTTCTGACTTATGACAACCCTAAGGCAAAGCTATCATGGTTGTTGTTGTTTTTTTGCAAGATTTGTTCAAAGGAAGTTTGCCATTGCCTTCCCCTGAGACCGAGAGCATGTGACTTGCCAAAGGTCACCCAGTAGATTTCTTGATCAAGCTGGAAATCAAACCCTGGTCTCCAGAGTCATAATCCCACACTCAGACCACTACACCACAAATGCACATATACATTTAAAAGTATACATGGACAGAACATAGCCACTGTGACAGAGACACAGGCTACCATGTTTGAACTATTCCACCTAAGCTACCTTCTAGCTAAATATCATTCAATAAAATTAATGTTTATTTGTTACAGCAGAAGCCTGAGTGAATTCTAAACCATATAGGCACGTAAAAACATGCAACCAAAGATATGAACTGTTTAAGAGAAAGACTCTTGGGACCCTAGCTCTTATATATTTAGGGTACATATATAAGTGGGTGGTGCTGGGCAGGTGTCATTGATGAGGGTTTTCTATATGTTAAGAGGTAAAAGGTAACCTCAAGGCATAGAAATGAGGTTGCATCACAGTCACTTAAGGCCTTTTCACACCATACAGCTATAGCACAATAATTCCTCTTTAAGTGTCATCTTTGCATCTTAATATTCCTGGGATTTGTAGTTTGTTCTAGAACTTAGTCTTCACGTGTGGAACAAATAAAGTATTTTGAATATTCTTTGTGTTTGATCAACTCAAATAGTTTCACCTTATAAATTGTTCCTGTACTGCATGTTTGCCTCAGTGAATCATGTTGGTAGAAAAACAAGTATTTAAACTTTAAATTGTAAAGCAAATAAAGATTGTTTGTATTATAGCAGTATTTTCCACATAGATTTGCATGGCAGGTTAATATGTTTGTACATGTGTGCAAATACTGGATAGCCTTAGAGGCTTCCCTGCCTCTTGGCCAGCCTCGGGGGTTTCCTCATATAACTGATTTATTGTTTTTCCTGGATCATGTAAGAAGAACTAAAGTTATCTTAACAAGGGTTATGCATTCTTTGAATTGAGGCTTAGGTTGACATATTTCCTAAAAGCATGCCTGGAAATTTGATGTTCCACTGAAATGAAACTGATTTCAAAGCATTTACTCATCCAACAGAACGATATATTTCTGCAGCAGAAATATTCCATATGTATACACAGGGTTTGTTTACACCAATGAAAAATGTCAGGCTCACCCCAAAACAAGTGTCTGGCTGTCCTGACTACTTCTGGAGAGGATCCATGGTTTTCTGCACTTAACCTAACTTTACTCCAAACTAAGAAAAGTTGGGGGAAATCCCATGTTTCTCAGAAACCTTGGCGTGATGGTTGGTGTGTGGGCAGCTGGACTGGATCTGATTTAGCCCAATCCAGTTGTTCACATGCCAAGAACTGCACCGTCTCCCTTCCCAATTCTGAGCAGTGCAGATGATCTGGTTTTGGACCCACTGCCACTGCTTCCTCAAAAGCAGGAGTTCCATGTAAAGCAGTGGCATCACTAGGGGAGTGTGGGGGGTTCGGACAGCACCAGGTGACACCCTAAGGGGGGGGGGAAGTGACACCACTGCTGCTCAAACACCTGTATTTTGGCAGAAACGTTGTGCCATTTCCCTGTATCTCTTTAAAATGCTTTTAGAGATGGTGGGAGTGGGGTGAAGCTCAGTGAGAGAAGAAAGGAGGGCCCCCAGAATTTTCTAAAATTAAAATTTCAAAGTTCAACTTTTTAATTTTTAAAATTTTTAAAATGTTTTTGATTTTTTGAAAAAATATTCTTTTTAAATTTTCTTTAAAAACATTACATTTTAATCAAATCTTCTCTATGTACTGTCGTCCATCCTGATTTGTGGGGGATCCGTTCCAGACACACACACACCCATGAATCAGAAAAAAACGCAAATACTCAAGTCCCCATTGATTATAATGGTATAATGGCCCCAGAATATCCTGACCAGTGCAGAGAAAGCCTCAGTCTATACTGTCCAGTTCATAATAATTTCTCCTGTGCTTGTTGGCATAATAAGTGGGGTATGGCAGCTTACGTGAAATAGACATTGTCTTTATTACACAGATTTTTCTAGCTAGAAAAAAAACCTACACTTTTATAGTGGGCCCTTGGTATCTGCTGGGATTTCATTCCAGGGCCTCCTGTGGATATCAAAACCTGTACAGTGACACAGTAAAATGGTGTCCCTTATATAAAATTGCAAAATCAAGGCTTGTTTTCTGGAATATATATATATATATATATATATATATATATATTGAATATTTTCAAGCCATGGACAGTTGAATCCGTAGATAAAAAAATCTGTGGATATGGAGGGCCAACGGTACAAGCAGCTCCCACAAGAAGAGAGCTAGCAACTCTCATACGAAACTTTGAATATTTGCTGTGGAAATGATTAACAGGACCCAAATACTGAGCAGGATTCAGAGTTGGATTTCCATTGTCAGATTGGTAGGATCCAGCAGAAGTGAGAGTTGAGTAATCTCCCCTCCCCACTGCAGTTGTCCATAAATCACCAACAACCTGCTCTGGAGCGCTCCCAGTGGTGGAGAAGGGAAGGAAGTTCTATCACACTGGTGCTGCAGTTCCAAGTGCTACCTTAGATTGCATAGCATCATAGCACTATAGAGCTGGAAGAGACTGCAAAGGACATCTAATCCAACCCACTGCCACACAGTAATAGACAACAAAAGCACACCTGAAGGATATCTATCCAGCCTATTTTTAAAGATGTTCAGAGAAGATGAGCCCTCTACCCTCAGAGGTAATCTATTCCACTGTCAAACAGCTCTTATTGCTAAGACATTTGTCCTAATGTTTAGATGGAATCGCTTGTAATTTGAATCCACTGGTTCTCATTCTAGCCTCTGGAGCAGCAGGAAACAAGCTCACTCTCTCTTCGTCATGACATTCCTTCAGATATTTAAAAATGGCTATCATGTCACCTCTCAGATTTAGTCCACCAAAAACAATCTAAGTGACTGAAAGTAGCATGTGAAATGTGTAACTAATAATTATACACAATGAAACTAATAATTTCCTGCTTGTGAAATATATTAAAGAGGAATGGTGTTAGGCAAGAACAGATTGTTAGGTTCAGATGGAATCTTCTGTTATTACATCTTATATTTACACAACTTGATATTGCAACACAGCTACTTTTTCCAGTTCTGTACAATTGTCAGGTGAAGATTTTCACAGTATTGATAAGCGTTATGACCTGCTCGTAGCCTGAATTCAATTTCTAGTCCCAACTTGAATCAACTCATGAAATCAATATTTATCTAAATCTCATTGATTCAGTTGGTCTACTTTAGTTGGGAATTTGAGAGTAGCAATTGGCTTTAGACCACTGTTTCTAAATTAGGACAGAGTTAGGCAGAAGAACAGGTTCTCATTTTTTTTAACTTTACAAAATGTGTGATTATTTTACATCTATGGCTGCAGTCCAATACACATCACAATAAATCACAGTGGGCTCTGTGAGACTTCAGTGTCGGCAAATATCCATAGGATCAAGTTGTAGAAGAAATATAAGGGTTTAAAAGACAGACTGAGGTGGGAAAGGGTTAAGAGGATAAGGATTTTTGAAAAAGAAACTGAAAAGAGACTAGGAAGAAATAAGCAAAAGAAAGAGGAAAAGAAAGAAGTCTTTCTGGACAAATAGGAATGAAACTTAAAATTGACATTCTGACCCCACAGTACTAAGAGTAAAGTCCACAAAGCCTCATGGGCCCAGGTATATGATACATGTATTTGAGAAAAGTAGGCAGGTTGCATTCAGTTTCACACAGGGGTTTCTTATTTTGGGAAATGAAAAGGACAATTCTTTCCTGTGCCTCAGATTTTTTCCAGTGGATTAAATGTGTCACTCTGGGTATATAGCTTTCTTCTGGTTGTACACAAGGAACTACTGATAAAATACCTCATGAGACTAATTCATTTGCTTGTTACATGTGTCATCTGTCCTTCTAAGGATCACAAAGAGAGGAGAGAAATGAGCAACAATAATTTCCACTGTTTGTAACAAGAGGTTTCAGGAATCTTAATCAACATTGTTTTAAATCTGTTTCAAGCAAAAATTACAAATACATATTTGTGCTGCATTTTTATATTTATAACACTGTTCAAAGGGATAGCCATGTTAGTCTGTTGCTGCAAAAACAACAGAGTCCTATGGCATCCTAAAAATTAACACATTTCCTACAGCATAAACTTTTGGGGCCAAAGATCCACTTCATCAAATGGATATATACAGTACATGTGGGGATGGGGAAATGTAGACAGGGGAATCAGGCAGGAAGTTCTGAGTCTGACAGTGACAGTTACAATTTCTACAATGGCAATTCACAAAACCATTCTGCAGATAACTCAAGTACCCATCTTGTAGATGCAGGAGGTTAAATTACTGTAGTACAAGGATGTTTATGTCTACCATAATTATTTTGCTGTAGAACACTTTGATACTTTAACTTCATTTTGGGTTTGTTTTCTAAATTTGCTCCAGATTAATAAAACAGTTCTATTGGTTGAAGACAATACTTAGAAGACCTCTGGCAAAGAAGATTCTGGTGGCACAGAATATTGGAAGCAGCCATACACCTAATCATACCATTCATCCATTCAGATCTGTACTGTCTCCAAAACATTTGGGAATCATGTAGCCATCCTGATGTTGTTGTACTGCAGCTCCTGGACTTCCTCGCTATTGGTGATACTGGATAAGATCATGGGGAAAAGTAAAAATAAATAAATAAAAGGATGCTAAACTGCACAATATACATTTTATGTACTTTAACCTCTGTGAAGTCTATTTTCTGTCTGATGGACTGATGTACCAATCCTTGTTCCTTATCTGAAAGGAAGCATTAAGAACATATTATTTTGCATGAGGTTTCATAACATGCTTTCTAGAGCATGTTATGAAACACATCCAGTTCCACCACTTTCCATGGGAAATATTAGTATTGCTTGTGGTATCCCTGAGTCAATGACCTTTCACCCTGAATTAGTAATTTATGTATACAGACACCAAAACTAAGAGAAGCTTCTGTGGAAGCAGAAGTATTTTAATATCTCCCCTCCTTACTTGTTAGAGTCTGTGTTAGTCTTCCACAGTCATAGTGATGTTCTTTAGATTCTCCACAATGTCATCATTACATTATTTCTTCTACCCCTCCTCTTGCCATACATATCTCTCTGTTGGCTTTCAGCTTGTGCACAACTGAGGCTGCTGAACTTTCAGCATATCATGAGGCAACATGACTTGTTGTAAAATAATATAATGCTTGGTAAAATTGAAGTGAAGAGGGGAGAAGCAATACCACACTGCAGGTAGATTAATTCAATTGAGGAAGCTATGGACCTGAATTTGTAAAACTAAAGCAGGACAGTGGATGACTGGAGCTCTTGCAGATCTCTCATTCATAGGGTCACCATAAGTCAAAGTCGACTTGATGGTAAAATAACAACAAAGTGCAGAACAGGTGGAGATTGTGGTTTCATCCCCCTTCTCCCTCCTTTGGTAAATTCTGCTTACTCTTTTGACTCTTTTCCACCTTAATCTTGATGTTTAAATCTCTTTATCTTCTGCAGCTTGATCCTATGCCTATTTACTCAGTATGTTTGAACTTCTTGGAAAGTATTCTGAGACTGTATGAAGCAATTTGGTTTAAACTTCCTTGAGTTTATCTCTGTGGCAGAACAAGCCTAGGGTCCACATTCCACTGACTAAGCATTTCAGGTGGACAATCACCAAGGAAAAAGAAAAAAGGAGGTGATTCTTTTGCCTTTTGGTATGCAAGATTCTTGAACAAAGGGCACTGGAATAAATGTCTCAGGCCATAAAACAACACCATATATATATAGTATGAAAGAACAGAAAAATAAATACTATAAAAGAACAGAAAGAACAGTAGTGTTCCCGTACCGGGTTTCACGCAGTGAGGGGGGGGGCAGGTGGGACTAGTGTAGGGGGAGGAGTGACTTCCGGTGGGTTGGACTTCCAGGATGGGACTTCCGGTGGGCAGGACTTCCAAGATGGCACATGCTCCTTCTCCCCACGTTGTCCCGTGTGTGTGCTGGTCTGCTCTCTGGAGATGGAGTGTGTGGTGGATGGAGCGCATGCAGGGGATGAAGCAGTGTAAGCATGGGCCATGGAGTGGCACACGCAAGACAGAGTGCCACCTGTGGGGGGCAGAGCACACGTCCATTGGAAAGGAACACGGGGGATGGTGGGGGGCTCTTCCTGGGGTATCAACCAGTGTGCTCTGAACTATCAGCACACACACCCTCCAGTAAAGTTACTGAGTATAAGCATATTGAATATGCTACTTTCCTGTGAGTGCTAGTTTATTTCAAACAATGCTATGAAGCCTCCATTCTGTCTCAAAGGGTAAACTAAATTGTGGGCTTCCAAACAGAAAACAAATGCATTCAATTTAATACATATCTGTAATTTATTTGCATGTTAAGGACAAGGCTGAGGAACTTTTGGACTTTCAGGAACTGTCAAGATTCAGTTCCCATTCATCTGCCCCAGAATGGCTAGTGATGAGATTAGATAGTAATTTATCTGATGGAAGGCTGTATCTCCTCCATTGGTAGGGTCTGGTCTTTGTTCGCCGGAGTGGCAGGGCAAGTGGGGGGGGGAGTTTAATTTACATGAGTGGGTAATTAGCTGATTAATTCCAAGCAATGACTTACGTTTATCTAGCATAGTGTATATGAAATGTAATGAGAATTCAGTGAGCTGTAGTGCCAAACAATGTGGGGTTTTTTTATTTTATTTTTAAAAATCACACAGGCAATATAATATGAGAGTCAACATGGTATAGTGCTTTGAGCACTGGACTATGACTCTGGAGATCAGGGTTTGATTCCCTGCTTGGCCATGGAAACCCACTGGGTGATGTTGGGTTAGTTGCACATTCTGAGCCCCAGAAAACCCTGCAATAGGGTTTCCATAAGTTGGGAATGACTTGAAAGCATATAACAAAATATAAGTGAGTGGTAAAATATTCCTGAGCACACAGCTGGATCCCAAAAGAAACCAGCTTCCCAGACAGAGGCCTGTTACAGACTGCCAAAATAAAGCTGCTTCGGGTCTCTTTGGAGATATGCTATATAAATGATGCATGGGTCCTAAGAGTCCGGAGGTCGTGCCGAAACCACACTCCATTCCTAAGCACTGGAGGGCAGCTTTGGTGCAGCTTCCGGATTCTTAGGATGCATGCATCATTTAAATAGCATACCTCCAAAGAGACCCAAAGCAGCTTTATTTTGGCAGTCTGTAACAGGCCAATAATGGTCATGGAGTTATTAAATAACTGTTATCATGTAGAATTTTTGATTAAAGACAGAGGAAACAGAAAATATAAGAGGTATGTATAGTGATGCAAGGCTTTAATTTTTATCCTGTTCAATTCTTTTGATGGAAATTGTATCAGCTAGAGAAAGAGATTATGTCCGGACTTCATCCAGGTTAGCTGGTTAGCTGCCAGTCCTGTTTCTAGTTGGTAGTAGCTATGAGCAAGTATTTCAAAAGAAGTTGAACAAGATGAACCAGAACAGCTTCTTCAATGAGAAGCCTCAAAATTGCATATGAATAACTTCTAGCTTTAGAAGTCAATGGATTCCTTGCAGCTAAAAAAGAAGAGAGCTTTAAAAGAGCTTTAGAAATAATACACTAGAGAAAGGAGAATGGAAGGATAGCAGGGAAGGGAAATTATAGAGGGTGAAGTATGTAGATAGAAGGTAAGAAGGAAGTAGGAAAGAGGGTTATGGTTGGAATAAAAGGATAGGAAAAGGACTGAAGGTGTTAGAGAAGAAGGAGTGAAAAAGGAAAGGGAATTACAGGACTCATTCCCACATGTATTTAAATCGCTTTGCGAGTTGCTTTGACACCAGGTCTCTGAATCGATTCAGGTCGATGCTCAGTTCCCACTCTGGAAGTTAATTATTTCAAGAATTCCATGCATTTGTGTCCTTTTTGACACACTTGTCATTCACATTTTTTAAAAAAAATGTCAATTATATGACGCACATCTATGCGCCATCACTGCCAAACTGGGCAGCATCCCCAAGCTCCGGAGCTCCCAAGCCTCCTGGAGAGAGGCAGTCCGGGGGCTCTGGGATTGGGAGGGGGGTGATGCAGTAGTTATATATATTTAAAAGTTATGAAACCACTGGATGACCTTAGGTGAGTCATACTCTCTCAGCTTCAGAGGAAAGCAAAGGCAAACCCCCTCGGTACAAATCTTGCCAAGAAAACTCTGTAATAGGATAATCGTAGAGCAGCTGTAAGTTGGAAATGACTTGAACACAACACCAACAGTATTAATTAAGCTATTTCTTTTTATTTTGACTTTTTATCTTGCCTCAAAAAGTTATGTGCACACACTATAAGCACACTATCACAACCACTTCTCAGTAAATTCAAGGTGATTCACCTCTCCAGTGACTGGTCACACAGATTTATTGAAATTTGTCTTGTCTTCTTCAGGCTGAGGAAAACCTGAAAAATTGTTGCATAAAGTATTGTAATAAACTAGGGAGGGATGTAAGAGCAAAAAGACCTGCAATACAAAAGTTTGCTAAAGGAGTTCAATTTTGACTTCAAGAATACTCTCTATAGTCCATACTGATAACTCCAGGATACATGGAAATATTGGATGTGTCTTCATGGTGCTGTTACCTCCAGAAGCAAAGATATTTGGAGCAAGGCTATCTGGAGATCACTACTTCCACGTAGAGATACTGTCACAGAATTATGTAGGCCAACACAATATGTTAAAGCCAAATGGAGGAATTAAATTTCAGTGGAGTTCTGCAGGTAGTCACTGGAGAAGTATAGTTTGGGTTCCAGGAAAATATGTTTTTCTATAATGTAGGCATAAATGTCAGGAACATCTGCTTTCCTTTCACAGCTTTGTTTTCAACATCTTTCCAAAAGGAAAAAGAAAAAGAAAAAAAGACAGGTATAGCTATTTCAGTGTCTTGAATTGGTCATGTTCTGCCTGCTAGATTTACAAGCCAATATAATCCCTTTATAAAGTACTTTTAACAAAGTATTTGGACATGAATGGTTCTGGAAAAGTAGCTAGCTCTGCTGGTTAAAGTGTTCTTTAAAATTATTGGTTAATTCAAAATCAGTGAGTCAGGGACCACTGTTCTTCCTCGGTTCTGTGATCTCCTAATTCTGTATCTAGTGACAATGTAGTACTATTGGAGTGCTAAGAGAGCCAGGATAGTGTAGTGGTCTGAGGGACGTTATCACATGGAAGGCAAGCACCTGCATCCCATGAATAAATGGCCATTAAATCCGTGAATATCCTGCAAGAGAGAAATTGTTTCCGCACAACATCACCATTATCCCGGCATTACCCTGTGAATAAAGTGGCAAAATCGTACCGCTTTTCATCCATGGGATTTTCTGGAATAATGGCGATGTCATGCAATGTTGTTTGAAAACAAGGATATTCAGAGGATATTCACTGGATTTAATAGCCTTTTATTCACAGGATGTGGGTACTTGCCTCCCATGTGATAAAGTCCTTGGACTAAGACTCTGGAGACCAAGGTTCAGGCCTCTGTTTGACCATAGAAACCCATTGGGTGATCTTGGGCAAGTCACTCTCTTTGAGCCTCAGAGGAAGGCAGGCAATCCCCAACAAATCTTGCCAAAAAAATCCCATGAAAGGTTCACCATAAGGTTGCCATAGGTCATAGACAACTAGAAGGCACATAACAACAATTAGAGGGCTGTTAAAGAATATGGTGATAGCTACTACCATCATCTCTGTTTTAACTCTAGCACCGTGCTGTCATGACTTGTGATAACAGCACAGTAGCAAAAGACATTACTACTGACCTGATATAGCACTTGTTGTGACAATTCTAAATATGTATTGGTGTTACAGTTCATAAATGTGACTATTTGAGGTCAAACTAGAAGACATGCTTGGGCCATATTTAGAAGTGGTACTTTCTGATGACATAAAAGATATCTGTCTGCAAGAGTTTTTCCTCACCATCCTTGCAAAAATAGATGCTTTGCTTTGCAACTGGTCATTGGAAGGTAAGCAAGGGCTTCACTTGCATTTATTTATTTGACTGATTCAGACTTGGTGAAAAAAAGTACTTGTTCGCACAATAATTAATAAATGAATATGGATTTCTTGCACAAGATGTGGTGATGCTTCATGGCTTAGATGGCTCAAAAGGGGAATTAGAAACAAGAATAAGCGCTTAGCAATACAGTAAATAAAGAAATAATGTATTCTTGTTTCTGGTATTTTGTATACAGGCTAGAAGTACAAACAATCCCTGCTATTGTCACAGGACTGACAGCAAAGCGCATGACTACTGATGTTGTTCTTGCATGGCTTGAGGATGGGAGGCTCAGTGACTCAGCTTTCTGTTATTGGCCAAAGTAGTATTATTGGGAGGGAACAACCATTTGGTGCAGTCCTTAAACTATTGCTAAACTGCTGTACAATGTGCACAGTTCTCATAGAGAAACTGTTGATTTTGTTATATAAATGTACCAAGTTCCTGTTGATTGAACTGGTATCTAACAAGGGCAAAAAACTGGATTTAAGCCAATATATTCCACGAACAAAAGAAAAACCGGCCAGTAATTATGAAAATTCAGCCAGTAATTATGCAGTACAGTACATTGCTCAGTCTCAGGGACAGAGAGAAACAATTCTTGATCTCTCTGACACAGAAGTACGAGGGGAAAGAAATTTTATATTAGTTTGATCACAGGCATGTTCACTCAGAATTATACTGAATTAATGAATGTATTTAGGATGAAATCTTAAACACAATGACTTTATAGTAAGGAAGGCCCATTGAACACACTGGGGCTTATAAACAGGCAAAGGATTGCCGTGCTCATTTAATGCCCAAGTGGCTCAAAAACAGGAATTATTCCCAGACAAGTATGTGTAACATTGCAGCACTTACCATAATTCTTTGGAATTAAATCTCATTTCACAGGAAATTGCTGTCAAGTAAATATGCATAGGGTTATATAGGCTGCACATCCAAAATAGGAGGAAGTGTGGACAATCATGGGACCTGAAGAGATAATGAGGGGGAAGGACAGGGAGTACAGAAAAGGAAAAACAGCAAGGACATGCAGTGTGTGCAAATAAATGGAGGCTCCCAAACAGCACAGAATTTATAGCCTGTTCTTACTAACATTAATATCACCTTGCACTGATAACAGGAGTTGCCAGCTTAAAAAAAAAGATAGCTCTGCTGTGGTCACTTTAAAATGATCTGATGGGCATATAATACAAAAAAGTCTATTGTGTATGAATTTATAAAATGCTAATGTTCTGTGTTGGGGTCACTTTTAAAGGGATAGAACTGAGGTCAGTAAGGAGCTGGTGATTTAACTGCAACATCGAATTGAAGCAGCGTGTGTGTGTGTTGGGGCTGCATGCATTTTCTTTCCATAGTATCCATGCAAGGAACTGGTTGATGTACTTTGCTAGAAATTGAAACAAGTTGATGAAACAAAAGGGCTTAATGCTCTGAACTGAAAAGGGCAGTTGTGTTCCTATATAAACTGTGCCTTGCTAGAAATCTTTCCTTCCCTATACTCTGGAATGCCTAAACAACTTTGAACTTGCTACAATCTTTACCAGTACAGTAATCTCACCACACCCAGAGTTACCTAGCTACACTGCCAATTGCTAAACTTTCAGGTCTACCTCTCAAAACCACTGTAACACTCACCCCCCACTTTATATAGTAGTGAAACTTGTCAGAGGTGTAACACCAGGGAGGTGTAACTAGAGAGCCAGCATGGTTTGAGCATTGGAGTAGGACTCTAAAGCCCAGGGTTCGAATCCTGACTTGGCCATGTAAACCCACTGGGTGACCTTGGGCAAGAAGTCACACTCTCTCAGCCTCAGAGGATGGCAATGGCAAGCCTCTTCTGAACAAATCTTGCCAAGAAAACACCGTAAGTCAGAAATGACTTGAAGGAAGACAACAAACAACACTAGGGTTGCCAGAGTGAAAATTGGAGAGGGCTCCTGATCAGGGTGGACTGGATGACCACCTTTTCCAGGCCATGCCCTCATGTCAACCTTCTGTCCAGGAGGAATTGCAAAATGTCCTCCATTTTGAGCATGACTAGGAACAGGGTGACCCGATGTCCTCCTTTCCCAGGGTACATCCTCCATTTCAACTTTCTGTCCAGGAGGCATTCCAAAATATCCTCCATTCGGAGCATAACTAAGGGGGTGTGGATTTACATTTATATTAGCGTGTTTAGCTTTTATTTTTGTAAGGCCCTACATTTGGCGCGATGTTGTTCTCTTTCGCGGTTAGGACATCTAGTCACCCTGAGAGTCAGCCACACATCTCTACTTGGATGCAAAAACCCAGTTGGGAAAAAAGTCACACTCTCTCAGCCTCAGGGGAAGGCCATGGCACTGGCAAACCTCCTCTGAAGAACGGGATTTTTGTGGGTTTTATGTGGCCGTGTTCTAGAAGAGTTTACTCCTGACATTTCACCAGCATCTGTGGCTGGCATTTTCAGAGAATGCTGACATGGAAGAGAGTTGGGTGTATGTGTATGTATATGTATGTGTGTGTGTGTATATATATATATATGGGTGTATGTGTATGTATATGTATGTGTGTGTGTATGTGTGTATATATATATATATATATAGTGTGACCCTGGGTAGGGAAGAGTGATTTCCATGTCAGTCTGTGTATGGCTCTGTTGTAGCCTTTGACTTCACTCCTCTGAAGAAATCTTGCCAAGAAAACTAGGCTGGCCAGAGTGGAAACCTGAGGTAAAAAGCATGGCCCCTGTAAGGGCTGAGGGGGTTTCAACAGGTGTTGCTCCTGACAAGGGCCAGGACTAGGAGCCCTCCCTAGTCTTCACTCAGGAAGGATGCCAGTGGTAAAATAAGGGGGCGCTATGAGTGTTTCGTTGGGACAGTGGAGGAGAAACGCTTTGTGTATCCGTGTGTGTTTGTGCTTTTGTGTGGGACGATGATGACTCATTCCTGGCCCTCTCTCCTTGGCCCGCTGACCCCTTCTGGGAGGCGGCTTCTCCTCCTCCTCCTCCTCAGCCCTTCCTTCCTTCCTTCCTTCCTCCTCCTCCTCAGTCAGAAGAGGAGAGGGCTGTGCAACGGCCACAAGAGGAAGACTCTCTCAGTCTCAACGGCCGGCCAACCAACCAACCAACTGCCTGCCTGCCTGTCTGCCTGCCTGCCTTCCCCGTCCGCGATGGAAGGCGCCTTCGCTGCCTCCCCCTCCATGGCCCTGAAGCGCATGAGCCCCTTCCAGAGCAAGGAGGCCAGCCCTCCTCCTCGCAGCCCCGCCTTCACCACCAAGAGGGGCTACGACGTCCTCCGATACCCCGCCCTCAACAAGGTACTCCTGCTGCCCCAGGAAAGGAAAGAGAGAGAGGGCCAGGGGGGAGGGAGGGCGAGAGAGGGGGCTCCTGAGGGAAGAAGCCAAGGCGGGATGGACATGGAGATACTGTTGACAGACAGACAGACAAGCATGCATATATATATATATATATATATATATATATATATACACACACACACACACACATGCACAAATCTAAGCACACGCACACACACACATATATATACACACACAAATGCACACACACATATAAACATATACATACATGCACAAATCTGAACACACACACAGACACAAATACACATATACACATATAAATACACACACATATATACATGCATGCATATATATATATACACACATATACATACATACATTCATACACATATATAAACATAATGTACACACATACACATATATACACACATATATATACATACAGACATATATATGCACATATGTGCTTACACATACACATATGCAAACATATATGTACACACACATATATACATATGCTTATATATACACACATACATACATATACAAACACACACATATATACATACATATATGCATACACACACACACACACACACATACATAAATACATGCAAGCCAGTGTGGCATACTGGTTTGAGTGTTGGGCTGTGACCAGGGTTCAAATCCTAGCTCAGCCATGAAAACCCATTGGGTGACCTTGGGCAAGTCACAGTCTCTCAGCCTCAGGGGAAGGCAGTGGCAACCCCCCTCTAGTTCACCTTAAGGTTGCCTTAGGGTCACAAAAACCCCTCTGGTTCACCTTAGGGTCACCATAAGTTGGAAACAACTTAAAGGCACACAACAACATACATACCTAAACACACATAGATATGCATGCATGCATGCACATACACATATACATATACACAGACATACACACACATATACATGTATGTATATACTCACACACATGTATGTATACACACAGATACACACACCCCTCACCATGCCTCATTCACTTCAGTTAGGATGGCTTTCCAAGGCGAGTGGATGTGTAAGAGGATCTGCCTCATGCTGAGGTCCTCTCCCACACAATTTCCTTTCCTTTTTAATAATAATAATAATAATCATGTTCCATGCTCACAGTTTCTCTCTCTGTAACTGAGCCGGTTGGCATTTTCCAACTTGGCTCTGTCCCAGCTCTCCTTTGCTGTCAGCTGTTGGGGAGGAAGGTGGGAGGGAAAAACAACAACAACAACAACAACAACAACAACAACATGAAATCTGCACACAAACCAAAAAGGCCTCACATGTTTCTTCTTTCTCTGGGAGTCCCAAGTTGATCGTATTTGGAAGAAGTGTCTTCTTTTATCTTACAGCTTCTCTCTCTACCCTTTAAACTTACAGATTGCAGGAGGAAATGTATGTGAAACACAGAATGATGTATGTGTGTGTTTGTATGGTGATATCTGTTGTTGTTGTGTGCCTTCAAATCATTTCTGACTTATGGCGACCCTAAGGTGCACCCTATCACAGGGTTTTCTTGTCAAGTTTCTTCAGAGGGGGTTTGACACTGCCATCCTCTGATGCTGAGAGACTGTGCATTGCCCAAGGTTGCACAGTGTGTTTTCATGGCTGAGCAGGGATTCAAACCCTGCTCTCCAAAATCAGAGTCCAATGCTCAAAACACTACACCACCTTGGCTCTGTGTATAATGTATATATGTATATGTGTGTGTGTGTTTGTATGCACACATGCATACGTATGCAGGCATCTACATGCACATATACATACATGTAAACACACACACACACACACACACACATAAATAGGGTTGCCAAATGCTCACAAGTCAGCTGGTCCAGCCTGCTGTTGTGGCTGTTTAGCAGAGATCTGATAATGCTGCAATTATCAGGCAAAGCTCTTCTTGGCATAAGTGCATCCAGGGCTAGTTGTAGCAGAGCTAATTGTAGTCAAAGGGATGGGAACAGGGGCCAGTTCAGAAATTTGCAATCCCAGACGGGACAGAGGTGTCAATCTTGAGCAGTACTTACCCTGCATGAACCCACCCAGCCTGCTCTCTTAGAGCCACTGGTCACAACGTGACTTGCTTCTAGCAATTTGATTTTTTCAGTATGATTGGTGATTGCATCCTCTGTGATCAAGTGGTGTCACCGTCTTCCCAGAGCCAGGGCAGACAGCAGAGTATTTAATGGGGTGTTTGTTTAAAGCGCAGTCTTGTTTTTCCATAATCTGTTTCCCTTCCAAGCAGCCTTTCTTTAGAGTGGTCTTGGTTTCATCAGCCTATTGGATATGAATAGTCATACTTGGAAAGTAAGCTCTAAACTGAACAAAATACAAAGAGAAAGGATTATATAAAAGATATAGGAAGTAAAAAGCAGTGTCATTGTTATGCTGGAGTTATCTAACACTAATAAAACACTTAGAACAATCTGATGTAGGATATTAATACTTTAGAAGAGCCAGTGTGATGCAGTGCTTTGAGCACTGGACTATGACTCTGGAGACAGGGTTCAAATCCCTGGTCAGTTGGTGGAAATCCACACATTCTTTCAGCTTCAGTGGAAGTCACGCACTCTCAGCCTCAGAGAAGGCAGAGGCAAGCTTCCTCTGAATAAATCTTGCCAAAATTTGCCAAGAAAAACCCATGATACGGTCACCTTAGGGTTGTCATAAGTTGAAAAAGGTTTGAAGTCACACAACAACAACAACAACAACAGTTAAGAAAAGGTAGGTAGCAGCACATGGGCTGCAGAAGGCTGAGTAAAGGAAGAATATACCTCTTCAAATATCTTTCAAAAATCCATTGTTAGGCTGAAATACCTTTGCAAGGACAACCATATTCTCACAAATACATGTACACATCTTTTCATTACAATTTTGTAAATTGTTAACTATCAGTTCTCAGCATTTCCATCCCTTAACTATCAATGGTTGTTGGGGATTTTTTTTTTTATCTTCATCAGCTTTCCTACAGACATAAGTGATATAACAGTTTGGTAGTGTTTATACCTTGAAGATCAGTTGAGCCATGAAAGAGAGTTTCTGAAGTTGAAAAGTGTGTAACAAGATGGCCAGTGGGATCACTATGTCTTTTAAGGAAAGTCTCCCCAGAAATCGACATCCACTTTTAAAAAGCGTTATGTCATATGATTTCAAAATTAAAAAGAAATTAAAAGGATAGATAGTTTAAACAAGTTAGGCTTTACCCAACTAATTGCTTGTACTTCTGCAAATTTCCTTTGCCAGGGTAGAAGAAAGCGGGGCAGATTTTCTTTTATTTTTATTTGTAGAAATTGTTTGACACATCTCAAAAAATTTCAACAAGCAAATCAATTTTGTTAGACACCCACCTAATCTAAAATAAGGATTTATTTTACTTGCCTCTTCTGTTAGTTAGGGAATAAAAGAATACATGTCTAGATTGGGGTGGGCAAAGTGCAGCACTGCAGATGTCGCTGGACTCAAGAATTGTTGGACTGCAACTCCTATCATTCCTTCCCATTGGGCAGGGTGACTGTGGCAGATGGGACTTGCAGTTCAGCAACATCTGGAGGGAACAGTTTGTGCATTCTGGATCTGTATCATGTAAATAAGAATGCAAACAGCAGTCCTGATGAATATGCCAAAACTGTGGTTTGTGTGATAAAGCCTTAAAACTGTTTTGAGTTGAAAAGGCTAGTCATCAGTAGACAATGATAAGAGTGAAAGAAATGAGATAATGATTCTAAAACTGTCGTGAACTTTGGCAGCCTCTTGAAAGTGGGAGGTAGTAATATGATATCTTAGGACGTTTTGCTGAACAAGCACTGGAAATCCGATAAGATAGCATTTAGTAGTTATTATTTTAACTTATGAGTGTTTTTATATGATATGACATTTTTATATCATATGACATATCCAGTGTAAAGGTATGTCCCTTCCTCCTGTTAACTGATTTTCACATGTTAATCCTTGTAAAGGTTGTATTCCATTATAACAATTCCCATATGGAGTGGGTTTATTATGATATAAATACAAATATTATTAAACCAACACATTTCTGTCTTTCCATTATTAGAGGGGAACTGGCATTGTGCTGCTAAACTATACAGTTGTTCCTCCAGATTCGCTGACTTCCCATTCATGGTTTTGAATTTCTGTGGATGGGAAGCCAGGAGGGACAAAATGTTCACGCGCCCATGGGAGTGCATGGCCATTAAAAACAATGGGGCTCCAATATTTGCAATTTTTCCAATTTGAGGGGTCAGGAATGGATCCCCCGCAAATCAGAAGGGGGATGACTGTCGTAGTTTAATGTAGTTTTGTGAGAACAGTTATTGTATGGACTGAATATCAACTCTGCAAACCTATAGCTGTTTAACTGGCCCAATTTATCCCCTGTCCCCTCATCAAAAATCCTATGAATTATATAGCCCAAAAAAGGGATCGAGGATCTGGAAAGATTGTTCCATCTGGAAAGTCAGTAGCTCCTAAAGTAGGAGCTTTTTGGTAATTTGTGTCCTTTTTGTAAAAAAAAAAAAAAGAGTAAGCTTTAATGTGTGCCAATCTGGTGGCAAAGTAAATCCATAGTTGAATTCTGAACAACAACTTTTCCCAGTATGCTATAATATCTGGAGCCAGCATAAATATTAACCAGTGAGAGTACAAACAGGCAATTCAGTGCAGATTGACCATAATAACACCTAATAAAGATGGAGCAGTGGATGCATGCATTTCCCAAACAAGAAATAAGAGTTGGCTGGGGAAATTGTGGAAGTTATCATCCATCCATCCACCCATGAAAATCCCAAGCTTTCCAATAGAGATATGAATTACACGGACTTGTGAATGTGTGTACCTAATCTTCAGGGAGATTAGAAACTCTCTTTTAGATATTTCCCCCACACAGTAGTTGATTGCATATCTGTTGTTAACTGCTGTTAAGTCAATTTCAATTTATGGCAACCCTATGAATGAGAGACCTCCCAGTCACCCTATCATCAACAGCCCTGCTCAGGTCTTGCAGACTCAGGTCCTTAATACATGTCCTTAATAAAATTATCTGTACCTGAATTTGAGGACTAGATCATTTGCTTGCTTTTTAATCTTAAAATCTTAATATATATCAATGGGCTGCCTCTTCTAAGTTCTGTTTTTCTTTGATCATGCTTGATAGCAGGTTGAGAATAAGGAGAAAGTAATCTAACTCTCTAGGTTTTGTCTTCAAGATTGCACCAACCTTTAAAAAAGAAGATGGAAGATTCAGGTGCCCATACATTATAGAGGGTGCACATGAAAAATCAGAAGGACAGCTACTTCTGTTAGTAGCACACATTTTAAGATGTCACTTGTGTGAATTTACATTCACCTAAAGGTAACTTTTCAGGCCGTGGTTGAACTTGAAGGGGAAGTGTGGCCAAGACTTTTTTTTAAAAAAATCCCAGGTCTAGACAGATTGTCAACATGTAAACTCAACTATTTTAGAGTGGGACCTAATCTCCTTAACTTCTTTGCAAAATAACTATTTGGTAACCTAACTTTACATGTATTCACTAAGCATTTCTTCAGACATGTCAGAAGTCTGACCATCAGTAAGTTCTCACTGTGACATTAATAAGAAATCAGAGTTGTACCCATTTAATAAAATATTGTTAGACTGGTACTGTTGCTTCTGTTTTTCTTGGGAGTGGTAATATATATGCTACATATTTTCTGTGTGTGTTGAAAATTGGTTGACAATGCTCATCCTTCTTTGGAGAGAAATACCACAAAGAAAACAGTTATGATATGGGATAGTCTATGTATTTTAATTTCTTCTAATGAATGTGTGAAGGGAAGAAAAATACCCACCCCAACAAACAGCCATATTACCACATAGTCTCTCAGCCATTTTTCTGAATGTAGTAAAAATATATATTTCACTTTGAAATACAGCTTTAGTCCTTTGTTTCAATTGTTAGTTTAGCCTGCTTTTGTTTTCTCTACTACAGCTGTGAGCTGTAATAATAATAATAATAATAATAATAATAATAATAATAATAATAATTTATACCCTGTTCTTCAGCCAAAAGGCTATCAGAGCGGCTTACAAATTGTTAATTAGTATACCTAAATATTCCCAGCATAGTTTTTTGTAGGTTTTTCAGGCTATGTGGTCATGCTCTAGAAGAGTTCCTTCCTAACGTTTCGCCAGCATCTGACTTTCTCTGAAGATGCCAGCCACAGATGCTGGTGAAACGTCAGGAAGAAACTCTTCTAGAGCATGACCACATAGCCCGAAAAACCTACAAAAAACTATGGATGCCAGCCAAGAAAGCCTTCGACTTCATATTCCCAGCATGTGTTTTAATAAGTACGGTTGCATATGTTCTGATATTGAGTGACTCTTTAGACTTATGGGTACCGTAATCTTTGGGATATACATCTGTTTGAATATCTTAAATAATTTTAATAACCTTATTAAATAATTTTTCCCACTTGAACTAAGGCTGCATCCACACTGCAGAAATAATCCATCTTGACACCATTTTAACTGCTGCGGCTTAATGCTATTGAATTCTGGGTACTGTAGTTTGTTGTGGCACCAGAAGTCTCTGGCAGAGAAGGCTAAATGTCTCACAAAACTACAGTTCCCAGAATTCCATTGCATTGAGCCATGGCAGTTAAAGTGGTGTCAACCTGGATTATTTCTGCATTATGCATGCAGCCTAAAACTGACCTACACTGTACTAATACTGATTTCTGTCCTTCTTCATAAAAGTCTTAGTTACAAGCAGAGAGTTGAACCACCTGAAATATGCTTGATTTTCCTTTTCTAAGAACTGCCAGTAGCTGTGGCCTTTCTGACGGCGTTCACTGTTTTGTTATGCTGCCACTGCAAAGTGGCAACCAACAGAGGGTAAAGGTGCTCCTTCTAGCTGCCATAATCTGGTGCTGGTCTGGATAGGACTGTACTCTTTCCAAAGCTGTTCATGACAGTTTTCCAGCCCCACATGGTGATGTTTGTTTACATGCTGTGTGTCATATGATGACACTTAATGATGATTGTACAAGTGAATTTTTGTTCCCTTACCATTGGCCAGTATTGTCATGGACTACATTCTTAAAATTATAATCCTCTATTTAGTATTTTACAACATCACACTAAGATAGGTCTGTATTGCTATTTCTGTATCAAGGGGTCAAGAGCAGACGGGTGGGAAGGAGCTGTCTGAGACCATGATGACTGCACAGCCTGCTTGCCACTACAGGACCCAAGCAATGCTGCCAGGAGCCAGATTATCCTGGTTCCTTTTTGCCTCTTTCTTAAGAATTCTGCTTATGTGTGAGGGACTTTTTTGGATTTTTTATTTGCCTGCTTCCTCAGTCCTAACATTTTTCTAAATTTTATTATGACTGGCCGATTAAAATCACCTACTGTCAGCACGGTTGATTTTTATATTGCTAAACGGGATGGCACTTGAGAGCAATTGAATCTATTCCAACAGTGTGACTCTTTAAATCTCCCAATCCAACCCATTCTGTCAGTCCATGCAAGGCAAGCAGGCACCTGGAACATGTTAAAATCAGAGCAATCCTGTAGAGCATATAAAGCCTTCTGAAATTTCCCAAAGAATTAAAAATATTGAAAGCCAATTATTTTGAGCAAATGTTTCCTACCAATTTTTAGAACCCTTTGATAGTGGAAAGGCGGGATATGTTTAAAAAAAGAAACAAGTACAAAAAATTGTGTTGCATTCCATTGGCTTTTACATTTGTGTTTTGATAGCTTGTTTTACAGTTTGTATTGAACCGTTTTTATATCTGTATTACTCCTTCCTTTAAAAAATTGGAATGCATACATTTAAAGGCTAATTGTTTGTTGCCGGGCCCCGAGTCCCATCGAGAGGGGGAGGAGGTGGGCCCATGGGTTCCATGATTCACAGGCGAAACAGAAAGTATGCTGCAAGTAACTTTTAATAATGGGGAATCAACTGAACATCAAACTTGGACTGGTTCTCCTCACCAAGCCTTTGAATTAGAAACTGAAAGTCCTCCAAACACACCCAAAGTCCGGGTAAGGCCACGTGGCCTAAATCTCTTCGGTGCCGCCGTCCTCTCCGTCCGCTGTGGCTTCTTGTCGTGGAGTGGGAGAACCTCTCCTTCCCAAGGGCCAGCACCTTCCCCGAATATCCCACAACAACCTGGGCCCCGGGTGTAACACTGGCCGAGCTTGATAGGGCTCAGGGTCGTTCCCAGTAGGGTGAGCAGGCCAACACCTCTCGGGCAAGGGACGTCCCTCCAGCCGCCTTCCTGGGCCAAACCTGGGGCCCCTAAAGTGTAGCCGGTTAAACTCGGCGGCTAAAGCCTCACTCACCCTAGCCTCTATCTCTCCTTCGTATCCTGTATCCTCCGGCCGCCACACAAATCCCGACGCTCCTCTCTCCTCCTCCCCTTTCTCCTCTCCTCCTTCCCCTTTTCTATCCTGGGCCTCCGCCCCGCCCTCTGCCCCTGCCCTCGGCGCAGCTGGTTCATCACCGACCGGGACCTCTTCCTGGTCCAAGGCTCCCTCTGGGTCCTTCAGAGTGTCTTCGTTCAGGGCGGGACCCCAACCCGACTGTTCCCCCTCCTCCACCCTCTGACATTGTCTCTTTTATTTTTTTGATCCTGTGAAGTGCCATGCACATTGATGGTGGTATATAAATAAGTGAATTAGAATAGTTTAATCTAATTAGAAATGTTTATTTTATAAAATATCAATTTGTCAGTCTTCTAGTGCTCTTTAGTGTAGATGAAAGTGGCTTATAGTCAAAAATAAGTGCAATGCCATTTCTGAATAGGTTGACAACGTTTATTTTTTTCATGTGGATGTTCATTGTAGCAGTATGTTTTCAAAGAAAGGTCCAAGAGAAAAGCAATGAGAAATCCTGGCACTTTGTGAGCTGACATGAAGTAACAAGATTTAAAAGTTTAGCTTCAGCCAAAAAGCAACAGTAAAAATGTCTGTATCCTGTTGATTGTATCATTCAATTTTATTTCAGTACTACAAGGTCAAGAAGAAATAAAAAGACAATGGAAGAAATGCACAGAAGAGCTATATGAAAGGGGAGGGGAATCAATGACACATGTAAGGGAGAACCATACAAAGATGAACCCCAATCCTGAAGAGTGTGTGTGTGTGGGGGGGGGGGTAGCTGCAATAACAGATATTGGGAAGAATAAATCACCAGAAACAGATGATATTACAGTAGAATTTCTACAATCCACACAGACAGAATCAACTCTAATGAGAACCAAACTATGCCAACATATATGGAAAACAAAACAGTGGCCAACAGATTTGTAACAATCAATGTACATCCCAATCCACAAAAAGGAGAATTAAAGGACTGCAGCAACTATAGGACTATGGCATTATTTTCCCATGCCAATAAAATCACACTCAGATTTCTGGAGCACAGATTCCAATCATATATGGAGACAGAAATCCCAGTGGGACAAGCAGGGTTCAGAAAATTAAGATGCACTAGGGACCACGTTGCAAACATTTGAAGGTTAATGGGTGAACCAAGAAATTTTAAAAGAAAATCAGCATTTGCTTTATAGACTGTAGCAAAGCTTTTGACTACATAAATCATGAAAAGCTATGGAGCATACATATGATAGTCCTGATAAGGAAACTGTAGTTAGGACAAGAGGACACTTAGAACAGAATATGAAGAAACAACTGGCAAAGGGGCCAGGCAAGGCTGCATTCTGTCACCCTGTTCACTCAACTTATACACAGAAAATATAAGAAGAACAAGGTTAGATTCAGAAGTAGGAGTGAAGACAGGAGGAAGGAAGGTCAACAGTTGTAAGATATGCGAATGATACCATACTACTATAGGAAAACATCATAAACTTGGAGCAATTACTAAAGGAGGTAAAAGAAGAAAGTACAAAGGCAGGCTTACTGATAAATATAAAACAGACAAACAAAAATAATGACTGTGGAGGACCCACACAAGTTCATCATGGATAATGAGAAAATTGAAATAGTTAAAGAGCTGACATATCTCGGATCAAACACTGATAAAAACAGTGACTGCAGTCAGGAAATCAGAAGAAGATTAAGAATAGGGAGGGCAGCTATGAAAGAACTAGAAAAGATCCTAAAGTGTAAAGATATCCAGCTGAGCATGACAGATAGAATCATACAAGCCATGGTATTTCTATTCATCATATACAGAGTGAGAGCTGAACAATGAAGAAAGCTGATAGGAAGAAAATCAACACATTTGAGATGTGATGCTGGACGAGAGTGCTAAGGACACCATGGATGGCTAAAAAGACAAATGGGTTCTTAAACACATCATGCTTGAACTTTCCCTGGAAGCCAAGGAGATGAAACTGAGGTTCTTGTCCCTTGCCCACACATGAGAAGACATGGCTCATTAGAAAAGACAATAATGCTGGGGGAAATGGAAGGCCACAGAAAGAGATGAAGACCACATGCCAGATGGATAGACTCAGTTAGGGGCCTGAATTTAAGGACCTAAGCAGAGCAGTTGAAGACTGGGGCGGGCGGGCTTGGAGATGCCTCATCCACAGGATGGCCATGAATTAGGGGCGACTCAAAGGCAGTTACAGTAATAACAAAATTTAAGTTGTATAGGTTTCTAATAAAGAGGATGTCAACCTCTTGCAAATACGTATATATTACAGCGTGTAGAGAAATAAACTAGATGTTCAGCTGTTTAACATGAAAAATCCATTAATATTTTGTTGACTTTTCAGTTATTTATTTATTTAATTAATTTATTTTATTTTTATCCCATCTTTCTCCCAAAATGGGACCCAGTTAGTTCCCTGTGTGTCATGGATTTATTGTCAGATGTAGTCTTCCTGTTCTAATGTGGCTTAATCGCTAAAATGTGGGACTGAAACTGGGACAGCCCACTTCCAAATCCCTTTTGTGCCATAAAACTCATTGCCCAATCTCTGGATAATTATTGTCTAGTAACAACACTGAGGATGTATAACACTTTGAGCTTTTTGGAAGAAGAGAATAATATGAATAATTGATCTGTGAAATGGCTCAAGCAGGGTTTTGATTGTTGAGTTTTTATTTGTTTGTTTGTTTGTTTTGGTCTTCTGCTTTTTACTATCTGGTAGGTAACAAAACTGAAATTCTGGGTGCTTCTGCCATTGAAATGAGAGAAAATGTATATAACAAATTACTTCTTAAAGGGACTAATGATTAAAAATGTGTGGTTTTTTCTCAACTTCTAATTAGGCGATATGAAAAGCAAAGGTAGTTATAAATACAAAATAATGTCAATAAAATTACTAGGCCAACTCAAGGTCACAAAAAGTATTTTCGTTTCCACAGAAATATTCATCAAGCAAGATAATAACTCCATGACTTGACTGTCATCAGTTTTCCCCAGCATCATCTACTGTCTGAATAGGAGTATTAGAGTAACCACATGCCTGAGATTTCATGTCCAAAATCTGACACCTAGGGAAGATCCCTTGTGATCCCACACATAGGAAGGCAGTGGAAAGGTTAAAATGTTTAATGTAACAAAGGGCAGCCCCTGATGATGTCATTAAGCATGAAATATCAGCTACAGTTACACAGAGTGTATAATTCAGAAAATAAAACAAAACACCAAGTAAAAAGTATCTAAACACACACTATTCAAGGCAGTACTCTGACCCTGAGAACTGAAAAAGAGAACCCAGGCCCTGAGACTGAAGGCCAGGCCCAGAGGTCAGAGAATCTTTTAGTGAGTAGCCTTTTGCCGTTGGCATGTACTCCTTCACTGAAGGAATGGGGCAGTAGGATCATGCCAATAGGTATGCCCTCTGATCTTAATAAGCTTATCTGAAGATTTCTGGTTTACTGCCATCTGGTCAACCTCGTCTTGCAGTGTCCCCATGAATGGGAGACCTCCAAGTCACTCTGTTATCAACAGTCCTGCTCAGCTCTTGCAAACTCAGGGCTGTGGATTTTTCATTCAGTCTATCCACCTGTAATGTGGTCTTCCTCTTTTCCTACTGCCTTCTACCATAGCAGTTTGAATACAGCCTCTCAACAATGAGAGGAGGGATAATTTACAGTAGTGAGCACCTAAGTGACAGCTAAGAGCTGTATCAAAATTATAGAAAGAATAGAGTCACTTCAGGAGCCTGAAAGCTGTTTTGAGATGCAGCCATCTGAAATGTAGGTCAGCCTGCAGTCACATGAACACATTCCTGTCCACCCTGGTAATATTGTTTTAAATTCTATCAATAAACAAATGAGAACAAAGAAGGATTATTTCATATTTAGTGTTGTTCTCAAAACTAGCAGACAGTAACCCCAACTCATCTAATTTTGTGTCATTTTGAATACTCCCACATTCCACTTCTTCCTACCTATGAAAGTCATTGTGTGTTTGTTACATTTTACTAACTTGTAATGCATAGTAGGAGCAAGCCTAGAAGCAGCATTATTATTATTTTTGATTTGTAGGTCTCATTTGACTGTTTTGTTCGTCATAGCAGCAGCCCTATTCCTGTTTTACAGATACAGATCAGAAACTGAGAGAATATTATGAACCACAACCATTTAAAGTGTTTATTGCTAAGGTGGAATTTCACTCATGGTTCTCAAGCAGTATTAGCTTCCATAATTTAAGCACTCATTTTGAGACAAATGAATTCACATCCAGACCTCTAGACCTAGGGCAGGAAAGTGGAAAATTTATTTTTCTGATTTTTCTGTTCAAATTGAGCTAGACTGTTTCCTTCAAGGAGAACAAAACAGAAAGAGATGATGATTTGCATCTTTTGATGAAAGGAGTAAGATTGATTGATTGATTGATTTATACCCCACCTTTCTTCCAGGATGGGATCCAAGGTCTTTAAAATCAATTCAGAGAATAGTATGTGCACTTGAAAGGAAGGTGGCAGTAACATTTTTTCATGCCATTTTTGAACAACACTCTGCAGTGTTGACTTTTATGCAGGACTGCTGAAAAACCCATTCCATCAGTGGGGTTCATCATATTGCAAATACCACAAATACATCTTAAAACTCTGCATCATTCAGCTTCAGATTTCTAGACCCAACTTTATGTTGTAGCCTTTATAAGCCAATTTAAAGGAATTTCAAAAGGTGTTTGTGCCTGGCCAATAAAACAAAATATACTTCTTACATATGTAAAGGTTTGATCTACTGGGTAAGAGGTTGAACTTTTGGTGATGCTTTTGATATCTGTTCAGTACTTTGTGTCCTAGTACAAGATGGTGTACTGAGACAATGCTGTTAAGTAAGGTTTTAATCTGATCTCAAAGAACAAATGACATATCCAATTAGTATCCTTGTCCCAAATTAGAAATGCTGCACGATTGAAATACTCTGTTAGTTCCTTATTTGTCTGTTAATCTCTGCTCTAATTTTAAAACGTTGGAAAAGGAGTTCATGTTTGCCCTGATCTTCCTCTAATTGCTGTGTGCTGAATCTGTTATGTACTGTAGAAGGGTTTACAATACTTCCAAACGCAGCAGAAAATGGGATGGAGACAAATAATAATAATAAAATCTTGTTGTGGCCCAGTGCTGACTTCATGCACAGTCATGGTTTGCTAGAAATGGTTTCTTACTTTAGCCCTATTCATAACTCAGAATGCACGGGAACACTGTAATTCAGATTGACTCAAAAAGCATGTGCAAGGAGATCTCACAAGTGCCTATTTGAATAACCCATGTAGAAAGCTGAGAAGATAGAATGGTGAGGAAAAACATGTTTAACCATGGTTTTGGTCAGGACAGAAATAAACTTGGTTTCACTTGCAATTTACAGTGAATTCTCCGTTATATTTAGGGATTTAGGAATAATGCTTAACAAAGGCCCCATTCCCACTCGCCCATTTGCCCTGGATAGAATTGAGCAGATCCGGTTGCCCCCAGATCGAATCTGCCTGGAAATTTCGTACTACCCTTTACCTCAATCGGGGCAATTTACCCCTCTGAAGTTCACATTTGCGGTACCGGTTTAAAATGGAGCCTCTTCTGTTGTCAATCAAATTCACTTCTGCTTTCATCAGAGGTGACGTATCCTACAGCCATTGACCAACCGAATGGGTGCTTTCCCCCACCTTTAAAAAAAACAAACTGGCAGCAGTGTATGCATAATCTGTCAACTTGTCAAATTTAAAAACAGATGTATGTGTGTGTTCTGTGTATTTGGGTCATTACAGATTATGGCAACCCTAAAAGGAGCCCATCCTAGGTTTTTCTTGGCAAGATTGGTTCCGAGGAGATTTGCCATTGCCTTTCCCCTGAGGCTGAGAGAGTGTGACTCCCCCAAAGTCATGGGTTTCTGCAGCCTTCCAGCCTCTAGCTTTCCCTTCCTTTCCAGCCCAATGCTACTTCCGAAGCCCTTGCCTCCCCCTCATGCCATCCTCTTACAATAATAATAATAATAATAATAATAATAATAATAATAATAATAATAATTCCTCACCCAGAATGCAATCTCTGCATCCTCTTGCTTTGCTTTCCCTCTGGCTGCGACCCCAGAATGCCTTTACCTATGCAGCAAAGGCATTCACATATTGTATCAATTTGCCAAATTGAAAGGGAAACATTTGTAACATTTGCATTATAGTATTCAGATATTACACACAAAAATAATTTTTTAAAAATCCTCTTGCAAAGTGAGGTGCCATGCCGGCAGCAAGCAGAAAGAGAAATGTAGCACAGCAGACACAGAATGTATCAACCTGTAGAACTATTCACATAGTCTGTCAAAAATAAAAATTCCCAAAAAATAGAGAGAGAAAAAAAGCTCTATGCGAGAGGGGAGGCATGTTCTGCCCTCTGCCTTCCCTCTGACTTAATCCCTCCCCTGAAATTG